>NC_073380.1:63598699-63898699 GCF_028641065.1 Leucoraja erinaceus | reverse complement strand
TTGACAGATACCTTACATGCAGACTCAACATCATCAGAAGATATCTTCATTATACTCTGGAAAAGTAACTAACATGCTGTCACAAAACTGCAATTCTCTCTACACCACAAATGATTTGATTCTTTGGAACACACACCTAGTCCTAGCCAGGTTTAATGGAATAATTATTCAATACCACACATTAGTCCCAGTACCACATGAAACATGACATCTACACTTACTAGACTAAAGGGGGAGGGGAGCATGTACAAAATGTTATCACTTATGGACGTAGTTAAAGGTACAATTTGAAAAAAATGAAATTCATGTAGAATCAGATTAAGCCAACATCCTGGCTGTGATCTCCTCAACTTTGATATTTTGCAATACTGTGCCAAGTTTGAAAATTCTTGGTGGGTTTCTTAGCAATAGGAAGAGTAGTGGATTTAGTAATACAGGGGGGGTCTTGGTTTTGCCAGCAGTAGAAAATATACTGGTATATCGAAGATTTATAGTGAGGATGATCAAATCTGAGAATGCTGCACAGAGATTATTTGCAGTTTGGAAGTCTTTTGGTCTGTGTTGTCTGAAGAAGAGTTCCGACTTGAAATGTCACCTATTCCTTTTCTCCAGAGATGCTGCCTGACCGGTTGAGTTACTCTAGCATTTTGTGTCTATCTGCTGTGTAAACCATCATCTGCAGTTCCTTCCTACAGATTTTGCAATAGAGAGTTAACAATATAACAATATAACAATTACAGCACGGAAACAGGCCATCTCGGCACTACAAGTCCGTGCCGAACAACTCCGAGTTGGCTAAGTAGAACTTACATCTTGAAGTGTGACATCTGGATCCATTACCAGTCTCTGTCAGGAATTAGGATGAACATGAAAAAGGTCTGTCAACACATGTTGGTAGGAAATTCCTGGAGATGGTAATTCTGGGATCTAAATATCTAAACGGGCTCCGTAAACATTGAATTTTGTGTTTTGTGAATGGTCATTGAAAGTGTTAGTCTGATATTAATATTGATTTGTGTAGTGACTAAGAAGTCCAATATCAGGTGTGAAACATGAAAGTATGTTCAATATGCCTGCTACTGGTGTTTTAAATCAGGCAACTATCAATTTAAGGGTGGCACTGTGGCACAATGGTAGAGTTGCTGCCTTGCCTGGAGACCCAGGTTTGATCCCGACTACGAGTGCTGTTTGTACGGAGTTTGTACATTCTCCACGTGACCGCATGAGTTTTCGCCGTGATCTTTGACTTCCTCCCACACTCCAAAGATGTACAGGTTTGTAGGTGAATTGGCTTGGTATAAGTGTAAATTGTCCCTAGTGTGTGTAGGATAGTGTTAATGTGCAGGGATCGCTGGTCGGTGCAAACCTGATAAAATGCTGCTGGGGGCAATGAGAAGACGTGAAGTAGGTCAACTTCATTGACAATGGATTGAAGCAGATTGTTTCAATCACAGAGAACGCATACTTGAGCTAATGCAGGAGGTTAGCACTGGGAACATCATGCCACATCTTGGGTTGTTACAGTTGCAGATCCTATTGTGCACATTAAACCACCATCTCCCAACTGTTTTGTCTGGATTATACCACGTTAACTCTCATAGCCATTTACCTAACATAGTCCACATCATCTGAAGAGCGGTTCCGACCTGAAATGTCAGCCATTTCTTTTCTCTAAGATGCCGCCTGACCGCTGAGTTACTCCAGCACTTTGTATCTATCTTTGGTATAAAGCAGCATCTTCAGTTCCTTCCTTCAAGACATAATCCTCATCTTTTCTCTTCTGTAGATTTGTTTCCCCATCCCTTTCTATCCATCTGCAATGGTGTATTTTCCTCATTGTAATAGAGTTTGCTGCAATGCATCCATCTGATGAACACCTGTCATTTCTGATATTTTACTTTTTTTTGCCCTGGTGCAGGGCAATAGATGTATTTATTGCTCATATTCTATATCGCTCTTCCAGGGAGATGCTAACTGCATTTCATTGTCTCTGTACTGTACACTGACAATGACAATTAAAGTTGAATCTAAATCTGAACCTGAAAGTGAATCTGAATCTGAAAAAAGCCAAAGTCAAACATGGGAATAAACTAGGGGGCAAACTGGGTCTCAGAATAACATACTTATGATGTTGTATAGCACAAAAACATATCATTCAGACCACCATGACATGTCAACCATTGTACTTATCTGTATTATTCTCACTGTGCTACCTTTGACCTGTAGTCTTCTGTGCCTTGGCTAATCAAGTACTTGTCTAGGTACATCTTAAATATCATGGGAATACATGTCTCCACTTCTTCAGGCACTGCATTCCATCTTCTCTTGCAGTGAATGATAAACCCTCACAACTGCAGCGTCGTCCAGAAGGAACGTAGAAAGTAGTCACAGGAAGTACACAGAATGTACAGTCACAAAACATACACAGAAAGAACAGTCACAAAACTCATAACGTGACTGAAGAACAGTTTGATCGCTACTTCAAATTTTATGTCAACTCCATCGAGAATGAACAAGCATTAAGCCTTGTGCCTCCAGCTGGTTTCCCACAGGTGGAAGATGTAATTGACGTGATTCATACTTCTCTGAATAAATGTGCAACGCTTGTAAGCTTCAGGGAGAAAAAAAATGTTGCCTTCAAACTTAGTTGATAACAACTGTGAAAAACCCAATCAGGAAACCCCAGAAAAGCTACATGGCAACAATGAAACTATATGGCAGCCCGTATATGGTGATAAGTAAAAGGTTTGATGGGTAATATTTCACAAGAGGAGATGGAATTCAGAATGCAGTGCCTGACGATGTGGAGGCAGGTACTCTCACTATATGTAAGATGCATCTAGACAATTACTTGAATAGCCAATGCATGGAGGTTTACAAGTCAAAAGTGGCTAAGTGGGACAAGTAGGTCTTCTTCTATGAGCTGCCTTCCTGTCTTTATACCCAACAGTAGATCTGTCAATGACATTATTTTGCCGACAGTGAGGCAACCCAGCTCTTCATCTTCACTATAATAATGCTCTTAAAAAGGGGCACTCAGCAATATTTTTTTTAAAAACTGGCTGTGAACAATAATTTGAAGACTATCTTGAAGCCCTGTAATAAATGTGCCATGTATCTAATTTGGTTTCTAGATCAGGATCAATGTTTATAGTAAGTTTCAGAGGCAGTCTGTAAAAAGCTCAGGCGGTCACGGTGGCGTAGTGGTAGAGTTGCTGCCTGACAGCGAATGCAGCGCCGGAGACCCGGGTTCGATCTCGATTACGGGTGCTGTCTGTACGGAGTTTTATGTTCTCCCTGTGACCTGCGTGGGTTTTCTCTGAGATCTTCGGTTTCTGCCCACACTCCAAAGACGCACATGTTTTTAAGGTTAATTGGCTTGGTAAAAATTGTCCATCGTGGGTGCAGGATAGTGTTAATGTGCGGTGATCGCTGGTCAGCACGGACCTGATGGGTCAAAGGGCCTGTTTCCGCGCTGTATCTCTAAACTAAACTAAACTAAACTAAAGTGAAGCGGTACACATACCCCAGTTTGCATTGATGGTGTCGAAGTAGAGATGGTTAAAAACTTCAAATTCTTAGGAGTCAATATCACCAATAACTTCTCCTGGACCACCCATATTGAAGCAACGACCAAGAAAGCTACACCAATGCCTCTATTACTCTCACAAACCTCTACAGATGGACCTTAGAAAGCATTTTATCAGGATGCATCACAGCTTGGTTTGGGAACAGCTCCATCCAAGACCGCAAAAATTGCAGCGAATTGTGGACGCACACAAAACAATCTCCCTTCTATTGACTCCATTTATACCTCAGCCAACCTTTGCAAGGCCAGCAGCATAATCAAGGATGAGCTGCATCCTGGCCACTCTCTCTTCTCCCCTGTCCCATCAGGCAAAACTGTAACTAAGTTATAAACACTTTATTTAGGCTCTTTATGCTTCCAGTATGGAAATCTCTATATTTTTGCAATTTTACATTTCAGTGAAGGCTAAGAACCTTAATGTTAGGATGGCGCACTGTGGCACAGCAGTAGTGTTGCTGCCTTGTAGCACCAGAGACCCGGGTTCGATCCTGACTGCAGGTGCTGTCTGTATGGAGTTTGTGCATTCGCCCTGTGATCGTGTGGGTTTTCCCCAGGTGCTCTGGTTTTCTCCTAATCGCTCAGGTAAAAATTATAAAATTGTTCCTAGTGTGTAGGATAGTACTAGTGTACGGGGTTCACTGGACGGCATAGACTTTCATCATTTTTTTCATCATTTTTTCATCATTTTTCATTTCATTTCATTTTTCATTTCACTTGGTGGGCCAAACAGCATGTTTACATTCTGTTTCTCTTAACTAAACCCTGTCAGTGTACACAGGTTGCCATCAAAATGAAATCACTAATATGAAAATGAATTTTCAAAAAATTGGTGGAATTATATTGTGCAGATTGGTGAGATATTCCTGAAAGTTAACCTGGATCACTTGTGACGTGGACAAATGCTCAGGAGAAGCAAAGATCATCAAACATGTTCCTGATGTGAATCTCACAGTTGTTCAAGACAACATGCGGTATTTATGGCAAGAGGCAAGATGAGTAGAATTATGGTCTAGCAATTAATTCAATCATATTTGCTCAACAAAGGACATAAAAGCAGCACGATTGCAAAATTCAGAATGAAAGCTTGTGACTTGGTTAAATTTCTACAGCTTGTAGGCATATTGAATTCGTTGATTTACAGGAAACAATGTAATATTTGTAACATTGTTATAAACAACATTTTGTTTAGAGGTTGACATTCTTTTTGACCTGTGGCTAACTGCTTTCTGGGTTGCAACAGTCATTTTAGCAAGTTTCAGGGACTGTCTGTGAAGAGCCCTTGTTTAATAACCAATACTTAACTTGAATTCACAGGCATAATTCTCACATTCTTCATTAAAGATGAATCCAGGCTTCATTAAGGGTTAAGATCCTGCTGAATGCACATACTTTACACCATCCTAATCTGGTTAGGAAAACCACTGAAGGAGAAAAAGTACGCACTCAGCAAAAGTATTTGAACAAACCTATTCCCATTAGTATATAAGAAAACAGCTGTGAGCACTGAGTACTTGCAGAACTTTTCATCAGACCTATTAATGCCATTGCTCTCTAGTCTTACTTTCATTGCCAAGTTTCAGGGAACCTGTGAAATTTGTATTGAAATATTACTTCAATAAACAATTTGCATAAATTAATATAAATGGCCTACTCCTGCAACTAATGTAAGAATATTTCGGTGGAATGGATCTGGCTTAAACGGCACCAGAATCTTTGGTGCTTCTAACATTATGTGCTTCTCCTTGTTACAATATCCCTACGTCCAGTCTTATTTATTTTACCACTTAATACATTTGCATGTCATTCTCCCATAAGGGCCAAAGCTGTTTCTGTATCATTTTAATCTTGATATATTTTGTCTCTTCTGCAGATAGAACATTTATCTAAGCAATTAGTTGTACACTTGGGGAACATAATTTAGAACGGAAACACAAACAGATTTTAATTGAACTGATGATTTGTTTCACTCTTGAACTGTAGCTGAGCAAAAGCTAAGATGATAGTAGCATAGGAAAAGTGCCATAGAAACTGTGGTAGAAAAAAATTATGTTTGTTTTAATTTATTCACTCATCCAATGTGACCATAACTGAAAGGCCAGAAGCTATTGATTATTCATGCACTTGCTTTTTAAGATGATAGTGAAGAAAGTATTCAAATGCACTAAATGCTGCAGTTAACTGTTCAGATCCCAGCCCAAAATGTTGCCTATTCGTTTGCTCCACAGATGGTGTCTGACCCTCGGAGTTACTCCAGCACCATGTGTTTTACTCCAGATTCAGCAACTGCAGTTTCTTGTGAGTCCATTCACACAGTAATATTAGGTAAGGAATTTCAGGGTCTTGACCCAGTTGGCTTATGCCATTGTGGTTATAACTATCGTATCCTACCTCAGTGCTGGGCATTATTAGTATTCCTAGTACTGTCAAATAAGTCTTGGCAAGTTGCAGCCATGCATTTTGTAGCTGCTTTACACTGCAGTGAACAGTACTGAAGTTTTGATGGAAACCTGAGATGTTTATGGTTGTGGATGGGGTGCCAGTCAAGCAGATTTTGTGCTAGATTATGTCAGATTTTATTAGCGTTGTTGCATCAAATCTCAGTCTGGCAAGGGATAAATATTCCATCATATTTTAATCTGTGACTTTTAGATGGTAGTCAAGATTTCAGGAGCCAGAAATTGATTCCCGCGATGCTGAAAACCCAGTCTGTGGTGTGTATTTGCAGCCATAGTGGCTGCAAATACCACTATTGGTCCAGGTAAGGTTTTAAACAGCAGCGAATCCCCAGGATGTTGAAGGTTGCAATTTTTAACGCCATTGAATGTCAAGAAAAATTTGTTCAATCCCAAAGCGTCCCGATCTGAAATGTCACCCTTCCTTTTTCTCCAGAGATGCTGCCTGACCCGCTGAGTTACTCCAGCACTTTCTGTCTCTCTTGTTAGAAATTACTTTTGCCAGACACTGCAAAGGATAGTGGCTGCTTATCAGCCCAAACCTGAAGGCTTTCAAAGTCTTCCACATGCAGGCATGGGCAGTTTAATAAGCCTTGTGAATACCACACAGGTTCCTTTGTAGAAATGATGAATGGTGGTTCTTGCCTTTGCAGTATGTCCAAAAAAGCCTTGCCATCATCTTTGTCTCTAGTTCTTTTCTAATTAATTTGCTTCCTCTCTGTCCTTAGACCCTTCTGCCTGCACCTCTTCTAAATTTTTCTTTCTTCTGTGCAGCCATGGATAAGGATATCCACAAAATTATTAAGATGTGAAGGATACAGCAAACAACACCAACACGAGAAACTGGGGAATTTAGTGGAATATGCCTCCAGACAGCCCAGGCATTTAAAGTTATGTATGGGTACTTCTGAGCAGAGGCTTTGCTCTATATTTGGTGGCTGCAAGGCTTAAATTCTAGGAAGAAACTGTAGATGCTGGTTTAAACCGAAGATAGACACAAAATGCTGGAGTAACTCAACGGAACAGGCAGCATCTCTGGAGAGAAGGAATTGATGCCAGTTCAGCTCGAGTCTGAAGAAGGGTCTCGAACTGAAACATCACCCATTCCTTCTCTCCAGAGATGTTGGCCTGTTGAGTTACTCCAGCATTTTGTATCTATCTTTGGCTCATATTGCAGTTAGACTCAGCTCCTGTTATTAAACCTCTTATTGGAGTAACTAGCTAGGTATTTGGATACTAAAATATATCGAGAGCCACTGTTGATACAGATTAATGTGATCATTATGCTGGGCATATATGATGGCTACAATATATCCAGATGCTTTGCGTTGACCTTAGGTATTTTTTCCACATAGACTCACATGTTCTCATGGAGTCATAGTGTCTTACAGCGTGGAAACAGGCCCTTCGGCTCAACTTGCCCACACTGACCAACATGTCCCATCTACGTTAGTCCCACTTGCCTGCGTTTGGCCCATAATCCTTTAAAACCTATCGTATCCATGCAACTGTCTCAACTACCATCTTGTTCCATACACCCACCACCCTTTGTGTGATGGGATATTGTCTGTAGATTAAGAAATGGAATTCGACACAGCTCTGGTAAAGGTCTAGCAGATTTGGTGGAGCCCCTAATGCCATGATACTCCAACCAATTACCCTCTTCATCATGAGGAAGTCCATTCTGTCAGCAGAGCTTCAATCCCCACTACCTGTTGCTTTCTACCCATGGAGTAAGTGACTTTCACTCCTCTGCAGCAGTGTGCTGCAAATAGCAATATTTTGCTAATGAGAGTGAGATGCAAATAGCTTGAGAATGACTTTCTCATTAACAGCCATGGGCAAAGTATTTAGGCATGGCTCTTTAGCTGGAGCTCCACATCTGGTGGTAGATTTCTGTAGCGGTTTCCTTAGGGATTCTTTGGCCTCGTAATCATAGTTCACCAGAAAGACGGACTTGTGACCTATTCCTAGATACTCCGGGAAGTTAGCTTTTCCTGACCAAAGACTTTCTCCAAAAATTGTATTCATTTTATTTAGAGATACAGCATGGAAACAGTCCTTTCAGCCTACCGAGTCCGCAACAACCAGCGATCCCCATACACTAGCACCACCCTACACATGAGGGACAATTTTATCGAAGGCAATTAGCCTACAAACTGTACGTCTTTGGAATGTGGGAGAAAACCAGAGCACCTGGAGAAAACCTACGTGATTACAGGGTGAATTTACAAACTCCATAGACAGCACCTTTAGTCAGGATCGAACCCAGGTCTCTGATGCTTTAAGGCAGAAACAACCACTGCGCCACTGTGCTGCCCTGGCCCTTTTAAATATATTGGTCTGAACCCGCTCTCTCTCTCCCCTGTAAAATGCTGTAGACAGTTGATATGATGGCGAAACACTCAATTGTATGAAAAATAATCTCTTGAACTCTTGCAGTGGCATTCTCAAATTCTATACTTGTATCAGCATCAATAACCACAGTTCTCTTCAAACATAATACTTTTAAACACTCCAGCAATCCAGCTTCACTAATTTAAATTGTGCAAATGGGCACCAGATGTGTGTTGCTCCTGCACCTAAAGCACTAGAGTGACATGTGTATCAAATCAGAAATGTTCGAGGACTGATGGAAAACAAATATAACTGCAGAGGCTGGAATCTGAAACAAAAACAGAATTGCTGGAAGAACCCAGTCAATCAAGCAGAATATGAGGAAAGGGAAACCAGTTAACATTTCAGATCGTGACCTTTCCATTTACCTACTCTGTATGGCATTTCACATCCATGCAGCCCAGGTATTCAGGTACTGAACAGTGAAGATCATGTCGGAACAGAACAATCATTTAGAATGGAGATGAGGAAAAGCTTTTTCACCCAGAGAGTTGTGAATCTGTGGAATTCTCTGCCTCAGCAGGCAGTGGAGGCCAATTCTCTGGTTGCTTTCAAGAGAGAGTTAGATAGAGCTCTTAAAGATAGCGGAGTCAAGGGCTATGGCGAGAAGGCAGTAACTGATTGTGGATGATCAGCCATGATCATATGGAATGGCGGTGCTGACTCGAAGGGACGAATGGCCTACTCCTGCACCAATATTGTCTATTGTCTGTCAAATATGTGTCCTCTTCCCTCTTAAAATTCAGAAACAAATTGCTATTCAAAAAGTACACATAAATGCTGCTAAATGGCCCAGTTTCACATCCAAAAACTGATTTACTTTTTCAAAATTAATGAAGAAGTGTTCTGTTCTTATTCATTGGATGACACTGATCTGCCATTTCCTCCCTCAGAACTATTAAATAATGCATGGAGCTTTGAGCATTATGGTTTTCTACCATTGTTTAACCATTAACAATGTGTCCTAACAATAGCATTTGGCTGCCATTTGATTTAATTACCCTACAAAAAAGCCCATTTATAATAAAATTAATTTTAATTATTTAGGCACTATGCAATAAGCAAGCCAATCAAAATTATATTACAGGCTGAAGAAGGGCTGACCTGTTACAGACCTGGAACCACCAATCCATGTTCTCTAGTGATGCTGCCTGGCCTGTTGAGTTAAGCCAGCACTTTGTACCCTTTTTTGATGTAATCAGTCAATTGTGGTTATAGACACAAAATGCCGGAGTAACACAACTGGTCAGGCAGCATCTCTGGTAAAAAATAATAGGTGACGTTTCAGGTCAGAACCTTTCCTCACACTTGTGTTAGATTTGCAAAATAATTTTCAATCATCACTCTTCTTATAAAGGTGCAATTTTGTTGTATGAATTTAGATTGTCAATATAAGTTTATGATGATGAATATGCTACAGCAGTCAATAGCCAAATCTTTTAAAAACTCAGCAAGGTAATCTTTCATGGCTAATTTCATCAAGCTTTTAATATCTATTAATTAATAAATACACCGATATGTTGGAGTAACTCTGCGGGACAGGCAGCTTCTCAGGAGAGAAGGAAAGGGTGACGTTTCGGGTCGAGACCTTTCTTCCGAATCAGATTAATAAAAGTGTGTTTGTAACTAGTGACATTTGCTGTGAAGGAAACTTTTCTATTCTAACTTTTGGTTTAGATATTTGACTCGCAGGGGGCGGCATAATGGTGTGGTAGAGCAGTTAGTATTGCTGCTTCAAAGCTCCAGAGACCGGGTTTGATCCTATGTATTCTCTTCTGGGGCTTTAAATTTCCTTCGACATTTTAAAGATATGCTGGTTGGTAGACTAATTGCCCCCACTACTGTTGGGTGTGGGGAAACAATGGAGTGTTAATAGACGCGTGGGATTATAGGTTGGAACAAAATAAGATGAAGAATGGGATTGATGGGATCACTCTGAGAGCTGTCATAGACTTAATGGGCCAAACTGGGTTCGATTTTGGCTACAGGTGCTTGTCTGTACGTAGTTTGTACGTTCTCCTCGTGACCTGCGTGAGGTTTCTCTGAGAACTTTGCTTTCCTCCCACACTCCAAAGACATACAGGTTTGTAGGTTCATTGGCTTGGTATCAATGTAAAAATTGTCCCTGGGGCAGGACAATGTTAATGTGTGGGAATTGCTGGTCGGTGCGGACTCAATGGGTCGAAGGGCCTGTTTCCACACTATTTCAAAACTAAACTAAACTAAAACTGCCTCTTTCTACACCAGTGACACGCGGTGAGGTCAATGGCTAGGGAGGCACTGGCTAGCATCAATGACTCCTCTCTCTCCTCGGGGAGAGAGAGGAGTGGAGCCGGGGCTGTGTACGTGAAGCACGGCGACTGGAGGTGCGGGAGCATTGCCCCAGGACCGTGAGGGAATGACCCACCTCCCCCTCTCCCCCTCACATCCCCTCCCCCATCTACTCCTTGCTTCCCCCTCCACCCCTCTACTCTCTCTCCACCCCTCTCTCCCCTTCCACCCGGGGTAGATCCAGCGCGGGGCCCCCTTAGGCGCGTGGCCTAATTGGGAGCCCTCAGCGGCCCAGAGCCTCTGAATCGGGCGCTACAAATCAGCGAATCAACCTACTAGTCAGCACCGCCCGCAGCTGGAAAGCCGCTAGCTAACATGGAGGGAGAGTGAGGTAGCGTCAATTACGTGGGCTGAGGCTACGTAATTGATGCTCGTTCTCCCTCCACTGGGCCCAAGATACGTCCCCTCAGTGAGGCAGATGTGATCGCTGCCTCCCCTAGTGCTTTTTCATTGCAGTGTTATGACGAGAGCAACAAGCCTAAATTTAATATAGTTATACATGAAATAAGCTACCTGGACTATGGAAGGCGAGGATATGCAATGAAGGGGTTTGCAAACATTACATTGGTGATATACAGAGAGATAGTAACAGGCACACGCTTATTGCCCGCACTCCATCCAGTTTCTGAGGGGTTGCGCAATCAGAGAGGTGACTCAGCTCGTCGCTGGCTCACCTCTCAACTCTCCCTGTATTTGCAGCGGAGCTGCGCAGATTTGGCAATTTTTACTATAAAAAAGGATTATATTCATATAGAAATGACATTTATAACAGATCAGTGGAAAAATCTTTATATTTAATTGATTTTATTTTATTATTATTTTTCTTTATTTTTCTCAACAGCTATTTTCATTGGGAGTATGACAGGTGTGGCTCTGCTTCCCCTGCCTAACCTGAACGCATGTCCCTGTTCTACACGATTGAAATATGATAGCATGCTAGAAGTTTTAATTCAATGTTTTTTTTTGACATTCGATAAACATTGTTCATTAGAGAACTGATACATATTGGGATCCATAGTGTTAATTATTAAAAGACCCTTCCTTATACTATCTAAATGTAACAATTTCATGATATCCTAGGGTTAAGGGTTTCAATGGTCTCGTCTACATTAGTAATTTGATCATAGATGAGCTAGGTTTTCTTTTAAAGAATGGTATTTTGGGTCCTTTCTTTCAAATTGAAAGTGTGAAATCATAATCCAAAGAATTCTCAGGTGGAATAAATTATGGATTCAAGTAATTGCTGCCATGGCTTTGCAGCCTGCAATCACTGCCCATTGTCACCCCATTATCATATTTACTTGGTTCACACAAAGAGACCCTTTCTTGCTGTCTTGAACCATCCCATATTCCGGCATTGTGATTGAGTGGTAGTTGATCTTCGAATAATAAAATGCCACCATAAAACAATCGAGAAAGCTTTGCGAGCTGGCAAAGGCTTTGCCTGCTTGCGGATGCTGTCAGCGATTTTCAATTTTATTAAAATATATCCTAGAAAGTAAATCACAAGAATAGGCCCTTTGGCCCACAATGTCCATGCCGAATCTGATACCAAGATAAACTGATATCCTCTGCCAATATGTGATCCATATCTTTTCATTCCCTGCATATTCATGCACCTATCTAATAACCTCTTAAACTACCACCACCTCAGGCATCCGCCACCATCTGCGTAAAACACATATATATCCTGCACATCTGCTTTAAACTTTACCCCTCTTAAAGCAATGCCCTCTGGTCTTTAATATTTCCATCCTAGAAAAAGGATTTTGACAAATTAAAACATTTGTTAAATTAAATTTCAAGTCAAGAGAGTTTATTGTCATGTGTCCCAGATGGGACAATAAAATTCTTGCTTGCTGCAGCGCAACAGAACATTTTAGGCATAAATACAGATCAGATCAGATCAGTGTGACCATATACCATAGAATATATATATACACATATAAATACACTTTAAACACTCAGAGATATTAAAAACTTTAAACAAAACTGAAATGCATAGAAAGAAAAAAAACATTGATTTGCCAAACTGACCTGCATGCAATTTCAATGCTCGTTCCTTTGCCCGCTGTAAATGCTGGTAATGCAAAGGTCCGTAGCGTACTGCAGGAAAGGCAGCTACCAATTTGCTGATAGCACTTGCTGTTTGTCTGATAGTTGGTTTGTGTTTTTCTATCAGAACATTGCAGGCTTTCCTCAAGTCTTTTTGTTTGCCTTTTGGCAAAGTCACCAACATGGTTACTGTGTTGATAGTAAATCCTAGATAATCAATTACCTTGGTAGGAGTTAATTTGGATTTTACTGGATGGATTAGGAACCCAAGTTTTTCAAACAGGGTTTTGGTTGCCTTGACTGTTGCTTCCGCCAATTCTTTGTTAACTCCAAAGATGAAAATGTCATCCAAATATGCCATGACTATGTGATTTTGAGATCTTAGCAGCCCCAGAATTGGTTTAAGTAATTTGGTAAACAGTCTAGGGGCTGATGTCAACCCATTTGGCAGAGGCTTGTATTGCCATATTTGACTCATCCAGGTAATCTTCAAATATTTCCTACACTCTTTGTGAATAGACACCGAATAGTATGCATCTTTTAGGTCGATGCATGCCATATAGCCATTTTTGGAAACCAACTGAGTTGCTGTTCCAAAATTGTCCATTTTAAAGTGTTTGTATTGCACATATGTATTTAGTTCCGTAACATCCAAAATAATACGGATCCCTCTATCTTTTTTCTCTTTTGGAAAAATATTGGATATAAATTGATGAGGTTCTGTGTATGACCTCTCAATGACATTATTGTCAGATAGCGTTTCAATTTCCATTGTCTCTTTTTGGGAAAAGACATATGTGCGAGTATTAGAATGTGTTGGTGGTGGTGGTAAATTTAAATTGAACTCAATTTTGAATCCTTCTATACTGTGCAGTATGAATGGATCCTTAGTAACCCAACACCATTCTTTTAAGAAGTATTTCAACCTTCCCCCCACCTGTAAGTGAGGTTTGTTTGGTATGTTCCCCGAGGAACTGGTTTGACTTACCTCTGTTGTTACTGGCATCGTGGTGCTGGCTTTCGTCTTGGGGAGCAGAGCTGGTGGTTGCTCTCTCCTCATCCTCGCTGTCGGCCTGCTGGGGCCTGCCCCTAAAAAAGACCTTGTCTCAGGGGTGAATCTTCCTCCGGTGCCTGGCTCTCTAGGTGTAAATCGCCGAGAGCTATAGAGGTGGAATCTTGTGGATGGGTCCCTGGGTGTGGGCTGACCTCTTGTTATGAGGCGTACGGTTTTTGCCTCATCATCCAGGTCCCGTACCTGTCTAGACAGGTCTTCTCCAAACAGGTAGTTTGCGGGCTGGGTGTCGCTAGCTTTGCAAAGTGCTGCGAACTTCGAATTTATAGCCGGTTTTATAGCCTCTTTCCGTGTGCCGTTTATTTCGAAACGGGCATTACATAGCAGTGCCATGGTATCCCGCTCCCGCTCAGTGAGGATGCCTCCTTCCACACCTCCTGCAAATGAAGTGATTCCTGACCCCAGCAGGTTTAACACTTTTTGGAACATCAGTTCCTGGTTCCTGATTATGAGACCTATGTGTCCCCAAATTATGTGGTTCACCGCTTGTACCTTGATGGAAGCACAGTTTGATGGTGGGGGGTACCTGTTTAGGGTTTCTTCCATGACAAGATCCTTGAGTTGATGAGACGCCAAGTAGTTGATGTTAGTTGCTAGGTCTTCATCCAAGGGTGCTCCCAGTGCTGTGGAGATCGCAAATTTAGTTGATTGTAGGGGTACTTCCTCCAGTCCCCCCTGGGAGTGTTCCCCCCCTGTGCTTCCAAACTCTGAGCCCGGGTAATCCCCGTATGTACTTCCCCCTTCCATGGGGAAGACATATTGCTGCCCAGAGTATGAGGCTACTGGCACGGTCTGTAAATGGGACTTGTGATGATAATGCTCCTTTCTCCAGAGTTTATCATTGTGGAGCAGCTTCTCCACCAGCTGCTCCATGTGGGAGAGTCGTCCTCGGACGCTTCCCGATGAGGGAGGGTATCCCTCTTCCCTGGACTCATCCGAGTCTACGGGACTGGCAGACTTATGGGTGGCTTTACGTCCCGCCGGGACCACCACGATGCTGATCTCCTGCACCAAGTTCCTGCCAGTTCTAACGCCGGCGGCAATGTCGGCGAGAATGAGCGTCGTCTGCTACTGGGAATGTTGCGGTCTTCGGCACCGGTTTCCCCGCGGACCTTCTCTTTGACATTTTTGGGGCTCTGAAAGAAAAATCACTTCTTTAGCCCGAACAGAAAACGCAGGGTAAGTGGTTCAACTTTTCTTACCTGCCGCTTTTTTTAAAATCCCAACGGCTGGGAGGTCGCAGTGCCGCTCCCGTCCGTTGTGCGCGTTGCTTTCAGACGTAATGACGCGCACACAGACGGACGGCCCTTCTTCATGTAGTCACTCACGTGACTCCGAAGTAAAATCAACTTTAAAATCTAAATGCAAAATGAAATCAGGCTCAATATGCATGAGAACGCTTCCAGAAATTGTAACAGAGTCTTCCATGCATATAATGTGATTCCGCACAAAGATCACCAGGTCTATTTGAGTGTCATCAGATGGTATGTAATGTGTGATTTATATCAAGTGTATAATTTTCTAACACGGTTTGTTTTGGCCCATGACTTGACTTCTGGGGTAGGCCATGATGGGCATAAGTTCTGACATTGTTACTTTCATGGTCTTTTGACATGGTAAAGATTCAGTCTTTAAGCTGCTTCCTTTCATTCACTGTGGAGACCTGCATGGAGAGTTGAATGCTTCATTTCCCCAATTACTCCACGGTAAAGCCACAGGTGGAAAAGACTCCTCTGCTCCACCATTTAACAAGATAACGGCTGATTTAATTGTTAGCTCAGTTCTTCACTACTATGTACCTACTATAACCGCTTACCATTTGCTTAATTTTTTTCAGTCTTAAAAAATTATTGAAAAATATAGAGAAAAAGTTATTTAACAAAAATGGTCATTGTGATGATTCCGGCTTAGGAAAATAAATGTATCTAAATCCCCTCGTAATCAGATACACCTCGGCACTGATCCCTGAGGCACAACATTAGGCACAGGCCTCGAGTCTGACAAACAACTTTAAACTATCATACTCTGTTTCCTTCCATGAAGCCAATTCCCCACCTAGTTGGTAGAAAACCTAATCTCTCCCTGATCCCATGCGATCTTACCTTCCAGTGCAGCCTATCATGCAAAATCTTATCAAATGCCTTGCTGAAGTCCATATAGACAACGTTTATGGCTTTGCCCTTTTCAACATTTTTAGTTACTTCCTCAGGGTGGGAGATTGCAACCTTCAAGTCGTCCGCCCTGTTTCAATGAATGCAATCAACCTGACATGCACAATCAAATAAGATCAAATAGAACAAGTTGTCCAACAACTTTAGGCTGTGCACGCCATATGCAAGAAGAAGAAGAAGTTATTTCCTCAAAAACCTCAATCAGATTCATGAGACAAGATCTCCCATGTACAAAACTGTGCTGACTATCTCTAATCAGCAGCTGTCTGTCCAAATTGCCAAAATATTAATATTTATAACTACAAGATAAGTGAAATTATGTTAGAATCAATTTTTTTTAAACTTTTACATACAATAATATTTCTATTACAAATGTTCTTTTTTTTTAGTAATCTCAAGAATGATCTGAAATACATTAAGTGGAACCGTATAATAAATGTCAAATCAACAGATTGGTACAACTACATTCATGTTACTCTATTTAGAATCATGGATACATACATTACAGAAACAGGCTCTTTGGCCCAACTTACCCACTATTCCCACCCGCCTATGTTTAGCCCATATTGAGCCATATAAGGCTGGATTCAGAGCCGACTTTGATGGATGTAATAGGTATGTTACAATATTTACCTTCAGCGGTGCTGCAATTCTGCCACTGGCTGTGTGCGTGATTAGCCAAGAAAGATAGACCATAATCCCTCAGTGACCCATTTATAATTATTTATTTTATATTTCTATGAAAATTGTTCCCAATTGGACCCCGCACCTCCTAAGGCCGGCCCTGTTTGTATGAACACCAAAATCTGAGTTTGGTTTAGTTCAGAGACACAGCGTGGAAACAGGCCCTTCAGCCCACCAAATCCATGTCGACCAGCAATCACCCATACACTACATATCCTACATACTAGAGACAATTTACAGAAGCCAATTAACCTGCAAACCTGCATGTCTTTGTAATGTGGGAGGGAATTCGAGCACCCGGAGAAAACCTACATGGTCACGGAGAGAACGTTAAAGTCCGTACAGACATCACTCATAGTCAAGATTGAACCCGGGTCTTTGGTGCTGTAAGGCAGCAATTAAAAGTGATCACAGATCTCTAATTGTACAGATCAATTTTCCAAATGGGCTACAGTGTGAGAGATCTGGATCCAATTGCAGGTGAGAACATTAGGTCAAGTGACTATCTACAGCTGTTGATAACCCGTGTTCAACTGAATGAAGAGAGATTACTGAGTGCCTTCATGACTTCATTGCATGGCCCTGGCACTCTATATTGTTCAAATCCTAAATATCTTTCAGTGTACTTCATTGTAAGTGCTGTTAAGTGGATCATTTAATGAGAACCTGTAAGGTTTGTAAATGTGAAATGCCATTTGCCATTTTGGCAGTCAGCCTCCAATAAGATTCATTCAAGAGGTAGAAGTTCATAAATTTCAAAAGTGAAATCATTAATATTTAGACAAGGCCTCACTATTGATAATATTCACTATTAATAATACTGATTAATTCAATTAAATCTTTCTGAGTACGCCTTTATTGCAATGTCTTTCTGATAACTAAATTGCGGGGCATCAACCTACTATATGAGGGAATATCTGCAATTGTTTTCAGAACATTCCTTGAAATCAGTTACGAATTGTAGCACAGCTGCTGTATTATGTTGGCAGTAATACTTTCATCAAACCGATCGAAGACTATTGCTGAGATATACTGGCTTAAATGGCCCTGAAAATGTGTGAGTAATTTGAGAATGAGTATGTAAGAAGGCAGTGGATGTCAAGGAGCTTAAGGAAATCTTTCAAAGATTAAACACTGCCTTGTAGCATGCCCAGAAATGCCTTCTCTTCTGGGACACCTGCCATTGAGCCAATGGACTGAGTAGCTCCTCCTTTTCATCTTCCTCTAGCATCTTGTAGTCAATCTGGTTTAGGTCTGTACCTATTGTCGACTTAAACTATCTTGTCCACCAGTGAATAGTCATCATTTAGGGTCCATCATGTTTACGGTCTACCATCTCATCCCAGAGAAAACAACCCAAGCCTGTCCAACCTCTTCCTGTAGCTAATATACCCTAATCTAGGCATCATTTTGGTAAACCTCCCTCTGCACCCTTTCCAAAGCCTCCACATCCTTGCACTATTGGGACGACCAGAATTGCACATGATACTCCAAATACGGCCTAATCAAAGTCCTAAAAAAGCTGCATTATGACATCCTGACTTATTTTCAAAGTCCCGACCAATGAGGGCAAACATATCAAATGCCTACTTTATCACTATCTACTTGTGTTCCCACTTTCGGGAGATATAGACTTGGACCCCAAGAGGAATTTGCTCCCAAAAGGGCACAAAGTGCTGGAGTAACTCAGCAGGTCAGGCAGCATCTCTGGAGAACTTGGAAGGGTGACGTTTGCGGTTGAGACCCTTCTTCAGCAGGGCTGAAGTAGGGTCTCAACATGAAATATCACCTATCCATGTTCTCCAAAGATGCTACCTGACCCGCTGGGTTACTCCAGAACTTTGTGGCCGTTTGTGCATTAACCAGCATCTGCAGTTCTTTGTTTCTGCATTACGTCTGATAATTGTCGTAACCAGCAAACGTTGTCATTAAGGCAGTGCGAAGCACTCCAAACCCGCCAAGCTATTTCCACAAGGATTACAATTGAATCTCATGTCTAGGCTACAATGACATGATTAAGCACAGGATTAATGCTCCTATTTTGGACTGATCCAGTTTCTAAGCATTAAACCCACTAAGTGGCATGAATATGCTGGAATTCAAAAGCAGTGGGAGAGAAAATTCCCCTTGAGGGAATTATTCCTAAAAACAGCGGGTTGATTAAAAAAAAAAATTGCGGAGACACAACACACAGCAGAAATCAAAACCTGATTTTAATTGGAAATTAATAGCGATTCCATCTCCCCTTTATACATTATAAGTCGTCATGGATGTGTACATGTAAAGTTGGCATTTAGCCACAGACTGAACGCATAGTTAGAAGTACTATCTAGTATCCTTCAGTTATTAGAGCTTCCCAATTCTTAATCATTTGGCCGATTGGAGCTGAGGAACAGCTAGAGTGGTGCAACTCATTCAAATCACCAGACTAGAGGACATCAGTGGCGGTTCCCACTTCACTCATCCATGTTGTAATTATGCTAAAAATTCACCTTCATTGCTCGTAGCAAATGCTTGATTGTTTAATGGTGTGCATTAATCTCTATAGCTTAAATTCTGTGTTTCAGAACCCAAGCCATCCCAAAGTTGTTTGTTTAGAACTAAATTCGGAAGATGAACTTCGAAACCCTTCAGTTTGATAACGGAATATTTATTAACATTCATGTGAATAAGATTGAGGTCCCTTGTCATGGACTCCATGGATAACAGACATTCATTTTCCACTGTCTAGTCTCATTTGGAAAGATGTTTGTAGGCCAGACCAATAGTAGTAGCCTCACATGAGTAAATGGTCTTCTGCCCCTATGTTCTGTGATCTTATAAGCAAGAGTAGTCTGTAGGCCTGACAAATAATTTGACCAATATTTCAATCTTCTTTGGGGCAAGTTTCATAGAAGGTGTTGGGTGCCCGACAGAGGTGGTGACAGAAGCAGATATGATAGTGACGTTCAAGAATCTTTTAGATAGGCACATGGATAGAAGGGAATAGAGGGTTTAGATCATGTGCAAGCAGATGAAGTAAGTTAATCTCAGCATCATGTTCGGCACAGTCATTGTGGGCTGAAGGGTCTGTTCATGTGCTGTACTTTTCAATGTTCTATATTTTGTTCTTTTAGGTTGCACTGAAGAGGATTCCTTTACACTGATTAAAATTGTGACTTTTGCATTTAATGATTCAGATACTGGAAAAGCCTGAAGGGCAGCACATTGGTGCAATGGTACTGTTGCTGCCTTATAATGCCCGAGACCCAGGTTTGATCCTTACTACAGGTGCTGCCTGTGTGTTCTCCCTGCTATCGTGTGAGTTTTCTCCGGGTGCTCTGGTTTCCTCCCACACTCCAAAGACGTGCAACTTTATGTTAATTTGGTTTTGGTAAAACTGTAAATTGTCCCTAGTGTGTTCGATAGTGCTAGTGTAAGGGGTGAAGGCTGGTTGGCATGGACTCGGTGGCCCAAAGGGCCTGTTTCCATGCTGAATCTCTAAAGTGTAAAGTTCCTGCTAAACTCTTAACACAAATGGTATTCAATATTTTCTCGGGACCCATATTCTCTTGGGAAGCCTAAAACAATCTGTGAGTGAACTCTGACATTTCTTGTCATCAGGTTAAGCCTTTAGAAGGGTGTCTAGTGGCTTACGAACAATCACCTGGGTAGAACCAAAGGGCAGATCCCTTCAATAAACTGAAAATGGAGAGGAGAGGAATATGTGTCTGACGGTGGAACCTTGCTGGAGCCGTCTGAAGGATGATCTGCTGAATGAAGAGTCTGGTAGGGCGTAAGATGAGGGTTAATAGAACTCTGCTATTTTTCTGTCCAAGAAGAGAGTGGGTGAGAGTACATATGTGGAAAATAGTTGAGATGCAACTCAAGGCCAGTCCACTGTGGTAGAGGGGAAGCCACAGCTCAGGAAGAAGGAAGATGTTTCTGAAGCACCTGAGGTGTAAAGTCTCATCATTAGAAAAAATGTAAGAGACAAGGGAATTTGTAGAATGAAATGGAATCCTTATAGGAGACTTGTTGGAAACTATTGAATTGAAATGGATGTTGTAGTTAATCTGTCCCCTGAGATGGTTATAGTGAGATTCAAAAAAGGGAAGGGAATGGTCAGAGATGGACTTCTGAAGGTGAGAGTAGAGTGAAAATTGGCAGCAAAAATAATTTTCAAGTTCTGTAGTTCCCAATGAGATTTTCTCTCCAGAAAAAGAGATGCAAGAGTGGGCCAGAGTAGGATCGAAACAAAGACTGTTCCTCATATCTCACAAAAAGCAGGAATAGCAGGCCTACGCAAATGCCCATAGCTAAACCTTTGTCTGAGAAGATGTGAGAATGTTGAAGGAGAAGTTATTTAATGTGAGAACAAGTTCAGCCATGTAAATGAATATGCAAGGGGAGGGGAACTGGTTAGGCCTCCGCTCAGGGTACAAGCAGAGGGCCTTCTGAGGGCAGTCTGAAGAAAGGTCTCGACCCAAAACGTCACCTATTCCTTCTCTCCAGAAATGCTGCCTGCCCCGCTGAGTTACTCCAGCATTTTGTGTCTATCTTCAATTGAAACCAGCATCTGCAGTTCTTTCCAATACATGATAATGTGTGATGGAGACATACAATTCCATAGTGAAAACAAAACTGGTTCAGATCAGATCAGATAGGAGAGTATTGAAGTGGCAGAGGGTATCTGAAATGTCACAGATGTAAATAGAAAGGAAACGTGTCCAGGTAAAAGGAATGGAGTTAAGGTAGGAAGAATTGAGTTTGGTGAGACAAGAGCAGGCTGAAACAGTGGGTCCGTCTGGACAGTCCTACTGGTGGACCATGGGCAGGAAATAGAAGTGGGCTGAGTAGGGCTGAGGCACAACAAGATAGGTAAATATGCAGGGAAGCCATCATGAATAAATGAGTTCCATGAGTGTGGGAGACAATGGCTTGATGTTTGTTGGTGGATCATTCTTCAGAAGAGTGTCTGAGTGCAAAGGATTGATGACTGTAAGATCATGGTCGATTCACCAGACCACAGCAGCTCCATCTTTCTCCATAGCATTGATGATAATAACATGATTTGTTCTTAGTGAGAAGTGCACAGCAAGTTCAGGAGTGGGAAAATCAAGGTTGTCAATATCCTTCAGCATTCAGCAAAGAATAGATCTAGAGAGAGTCATTGCCACACAAAGTGATTAGGTGATTGGAAATTCCGGAGATGGGAGAAAAGGTCCACAGCCTAGTGTGAAGACCCTTGGCCAAAGCAATGGGCATGGAGGTGGAGTTTTACATTATGTTGAATTTGAAATAATGCTGATGCCTCTGCTGAAAACTAATCATCGGGAATCAGAGAAGAAAAGCTTATGAAGGATATTTTGTCAGGGGTTGAAACACTAGATAGTTAGGCTGGAGGAAAGTAAAGAGGAAGAAATATCAGGAGATATATTGGAATCCAAGAGTTATAAAAGTTTCCTTGACATCCAAAAATAAAACAAAAATGTTGTCTGTTGCAGCACTAAATGTGGTGGAGAGTGAAGTGAATTGCAGGCCACGGCAGTTTTGAGATGGAACGACAGCCCTCAATGCCATTGAACGCAATGAGATTTTCTCAACTCAATTCCCCATAAATCAGAAAGATTTGATGATCATTCCAAATAATGCTGGTGAAGGGTCGATGCTGTTCAGACCTGTTTTCCTGAAACTGACATCCTCTGGGTGTTAGCTGCATGTAATTAATCAATTTCACAGGGAAGGATTCAATTGGTGTGTCGTGAATATGCCTTGTGGAATTGTGTCCTTAGTAGACATAAAATACTGGAGTAACTCAGCGGATGAGGCAGCATCTCTGGAGAGAGAAAGGTCAGATTGGGAAAGGGTGGGGGAGTTGAAGTGCTGGGCTAACGGGAGATCAGGTAGGATAAGACAGACTGAGCAGAGGTGTTCAGTGAAACGATCGCCGAGCCTGCGCTTGGTCTCGCCGATGTAGAGAAGTAGACGCCTGGAACAGCGGATACAGTTGATGAGGTTGGAGGAGGAGTAAGTGAACCTCTGCCCCACCTGGAAAGACTGATTAGGTCCTTGGATGGCGTCGACGGGGGAGGTAAAGGGACAGCTGTTGCATCTCCTGCGGTTGCAGGCAGGCACGGAAATCTTTATCAAAATATGGAGGGGACCGGGGACACACAATTTCTTGGTGGTGGAGCGCGCATACACACACTCACACAAACATGCGCGAGGCTTTGGAGGCTCAATCCAGCACAAAATGCAGCTCAACTCTGCCTGTCTCGCCGGATTAACCTAAAGCTCTGCCTAGACTGACGGGACACCAGTGCTGCCTCTCCACGCTGGCTGTAAACCTGGGCCATACTTCCCGCAAGTCCAGGCAGGGCTGCAGATGAACCTGGTGGGACAGGCAGAGTTGAGCTGGGTTTAGCGCTGCTTCTCTGCGCTGGCTGTGGGCCTGGGGGCACAGTGCCCGTCTGACTCCCGAAGTCTCAGGACAGTGCCGGAGAGCCGTGATCGATCCTGGCTGCGGATGAGGCGCAGGTCTGTCACGTCTCCCTCCTCCAATCACCATGCTCTATCCTCAGTCCCACCCCCTGACCGACACTTCCCTCCTACAATCATCGCGCTGAATCATCATGTCCCACCCCATTGCTTGCTGACCGACGTCTTTCTCGTCCACCCCCACTGTCTCGCGGAAAGTGGAGATTTCACCGGGTTTTAAAAACCGAATTACAAAAAATTGTGGGGGGGGGGGGGGGGGAATAGTCCCCCACCTCTCAAAACACGGGGGTATGTGTCCCACCTGCCCCCTTCCCCTGGGATTTCCGCCCCTGGTTGCAGGGGAATGTACCTGGGGAGGGAGTGGTTTGGGTGGGAAGGGATGAGTTGACCAGGGAGTTTTGGAGAGAACGGTCCCTGCGGAAAGCAGAAAAGGGTGGAGATGGGAAGATGTGGCGAGTAGTGGGATGTGTTCTTAGTACATGTGCCCTTTGTGTGAATGGAAAAGTGTAATATAAAGTTGCTCTATGGTCTTGGCTATATGTGGTGACCAATTTTATCTTTAAAAAGCACTCATGCTTGTCATGACAAGACTGAACTTTCTGTGGCGTTTAATGGGAAACCGAATGGCAATTACCCCACTTTAAAAAAGAAGGTAATAGCACCATACAGCTTTCCTAATGTGGCCGTGGAATGATGCAGCAATTTAAACAAAAATCCTCAAATACTTACATTTAACCACATGGTTATCTTTTATGTTTTACTTTTCCATAAATAATAGTGAGAACTGCTCGAGTTGCTATTTTGACATGAAAAGCTCAAACTTTAAAAGCAATCAAGTTATTTTTTGCCAGATTTGTCATGTTTGATATTTTTAAAAATGTGATCATTACAACACAAATGCAGTTAACATGCCACATCCCATAAATTATTCATATACCCACAATTGATACTAATTTTATTGTTTTCAACCAATATTATAAAATAGCAGTTATTCAAACTATGTGATTATTTTGTAAAATTAGAAATTAAAAGTAACCATTTTCTCTTAATGTTTGCTGAGTACTGTTTGTGAAATCCCTAACCACATCTTTAACTGCTTAGGTAAGAATGAAAGCTACTAACATAGTGATAATTATCCTCCATAAGATAATTCCTTGTGATTTTTATTGTTATTATGATGAACTCTGAATAAAAGTAGGTGAATATGTAAAGAGTTCCACAGATTGTGATTGATTATATTTTATCCTTTCTATCCAAAGCATCATGTTAAATACAAACTTCAATATAATTCCATATTATGTAGGTATTAAGTTAAATCTAAAAAAATACACATAATGTTTATGTGGTGTATGATTGTGTGGTATTGTTGTATTATTCTGTGAAATGTTTCATTTTGTTAAACTCCATCCATATATGAACAGATTGTGAAATGTGTAGATTGGTGTAGAATCCTCTAGCTTAATAGAAAACAATATATGTTTTTTCTGCACAAATCAAGATAATGGCTTGTTTTCATTAATATTTAGGACATGCCAATGGGTTTACATATATTATATATGTGAAGATCAATGCATTGGAAAAATAACAAAAGCACACCTCCATAATAGTTATAATTGTTGTTAAACACAAATCTTTAAATCCTTTCACACTTCCATAATGCTACAAAGCATTTGGGGCTTGTGCTGAACAGATATTGTAGGGAGATGGATCATCATTTTTTTTCCATTGACAGAGATGTCTTTACCTAGCTCGGTCAAGGAACTTAATTGTCTATGGATTGAGTTACTTGTTCTTTGAAAAAGGGATGAATTTTGACTTGCAGTCAAAAGAGACATCAAGCATAACATGGATTTCACTCTTTTAGATTTTGTTTTTCCACTTTCATGATTGCTGGAAAATGTTAACTTTGTTTGAACAGTGAACTTCAAAGTAGGTGGATGTTGCCCTCTTACTGATCTTTGCTGTTCTTGTAATAGGCTAGACATTAGTGAAAGCAAACAAACCTGTAGCTTTAATTTAAGGTTCAATTGTTTTCTTGGTTTATTTGATTGATGTAAGAAGTGGTTAAACTCATAATACTAGAGGCAGAACCATAGTCTAATTTGTCATGTTAATCATTTTAATCTGAAATATTGTTTTATTCGTACAATTAAATGCAAACAGGTTTGTTGTCGTCTCCCCCCCCCCCCCCCCCACTCCCACTGCATATAATTGTATTCAAATTCATTGCTTTAGTTGGAAATAGTCTCAACTTTTAAAGTTAGAATCACTGGAATAAGCTTATTTTGCAACATATAAATGTTTCCTGCGAGAGAGCTTTTGTTATTCTTGATTCATAAGTCAAGCATTTTTTTACTCTAGGCTTTAGTTTAAAATTAATGTGCATATTCAAAGCAAAATTAGTAAGCGGTTATCGTAATGCAAAATTGAATCGCTGTGCTCGTAGCTGGCTGCTAGTGAAGACCGGAGCTTCCTTTAATTGTCATTTCGATAGACAAGCCCTACAGGGTTTTTTGTTCTGACCTGTTTAGCCATATATGGCTTGGTGACAATCCCAGCGTTCCTCGGCTGCACACAAGCAATACATAATCTTAGGTGTATGCAACTTGAAGCAATTTTGACAAAACATGCTTAAATTCTAGGATTTTCCCTGTGTTTACTCAACGAGCGCAAAGAGGCGGGTGGCACGGGCACATTAAAAGGAACTGGGTCTATTGTGTGACAATATTTCCGCTTCAGATCTCTTAGCGGTATTGGGTTTTCTGAAAGGTAAGAAGTGGCAGAGTGACAGATCTCAGTGCAAAGTGATTTTCTGTTCGTTTTTTTTTAGTTACTTGAGTACTAAATTTAATTTCATATGTTCTACCCAGAGACGTGCAAAGCCAACGGAAAAGTCTGTTAAGTTTCAAAATTATTCGTAACAACTTTTTCAGTCTCTCTCCAGAGAGCTCCATTGTATCTGTGCCGGCGACACGCACTCTGTGCAATCCCACTGAAGTAAATTTATCGATAAGAACAATCCACGGTTTTGCGCAGAATTTGCTGCAGTATCCTACACAATGGGCGCGTACTTAAATGCATTGGCATGAATTTGGAAGGAGAATACAAAATCATTTAACCAAAATTAAAAAATTACAAACGATCGTCCAAAAGTACTTCCCAATACATGTGAGGTGTGAAATATATTAGGGATAAAAATATTAGCATTAAAGTCTAGTACAACAATGAAATTCCCAACATACTTAGTTTAACTAAATACGTTTGAAATGCATTATTTGATGCAATTATTTGATTTAATTTAACAGTTGCATTTTAATGGTAGGTATATAGGAAAAATAATCTTGTATGGTACCATGATATTTATTTTATTTCAGTGACATAATTCAGTAAATGACAGAAAGTATATGTTACACCAGCCACCTTTATCTAAAATGTAATCCTAAATTATTTAATGATGAACTAAAAATATTCGCAATAATGCAGTCGAACCCAAAATGTTTAGAGCGGAAACATCGGCCCTAAGAGCACACGTGGAATAAATATTCATTGTTAAATGTATTCAGTTATTTTTAGTACGTAATTTCAAAATAAAACTATTTACATGCAGACCTGGGAGGCGGTCAGACTTTTTGTGTTCTACTCAGGCGAGCTTTAGGTGTGTGAACTGCCGGCAGCTTTTAGATAATATTAAAGTGGATACCAGCGAAACGTATGCTCCTCGCCTGTTGAATTAGGTCAGACACACAGCTGTCTGTTCAGAGACTGCGGACTTGCTCATTTACATAATGAATTTATTTAAGCTACTAAAGGGGACTGGGACAACACAGTGTAGATTCTCATTGTTGCGTTTTAGCCAGTGGGGCTGGATGCAGGAGAAAAGCTGTGGTTTGCATTACAAAAAACTTAGAAAGCCCCGAGGCAGCTTGGGCAGAACCACAAGATTGAGCAAACAAATAGGACGGATGAAGGTTCTGCCGTTTCTTTGTCTATGGATCACTGATATTATCTGCTGCTGTTTAATGGGGGGGGAAAAGGTACATTGCTTAGAGCAGTGACTTAGCGACACATAAGAGAATTTGGTGCTTCACTTTGCTGGTAGCTGCATACTCCGAAGTGTCATTTCCGATTCTAAGTCTTCCTGTCAAAGTGCACAGTGGCTTTTTTTTGTGAAGCAGCTACTTCGAGACGTTCGCCACTCAGGTTGCAGTGGTGACTGGACTGCACTCGCTCAGCTCTGCTTCAAGATCCACAACTACTATTATGTTATTTGCCTATAATTCGGACAATTGGTGTACTGAATGCAGACTTTTGTGTTGAACAGGAAAAGGATTATACTCGGAGATGACGGTTGATTGAATTCCAAAACTTGAATGGAATACTGCAGAATTCAGGGAGAATATTAAGTGCTGTAAGTACATGTTTGCATCTATTAAATCTCACGGAAGAGCATTTGGATTGCGAGATTATTCAATTCTCCAAGGCTGTGGCATCAGAAACACTTTTCCTACATTCGCTTCACTTGGTAACTTAGTAAACAAAAGCTAAAGAGACGGCGAATGTTTCAAACCTATAGTTATCGTTTATGATTTAAACCTTAGTTACTGGACCTTAGTGCCACACAGAATATATCTTTAAAATGGAAGAATATTACATTCATGTTACAGAAAGAATGATTTTTCATTACAGTCTGTTATTTCTATTCCTGAATAAAATTAAATTTCACCCATTTCTACCCAGAATTTCCCCATTTAAATACTGCCTTGTAGCAGGTGAAAACAGTATTTTGGGCAAATTCGTATGAAGTGAGTTGCTTTAGAGTGACTGCTGTTTTCATCCATGATTAGTACGTTCTAGTTAAATTAACTAGGTCAAATTGAGTGTATGGATTATTTGGTGCCATTTGTTAAACTAGGAAATGCTTTCTCTTTAAAAAGATAACAATTTGCTTGCAATGAGCAAAAAGGCAAAGTGTTCAACTCTTTGCACTACAGGTCAGCAGAGTGAACTGAGTGTACCAAGTCAAACATCAATTGCTTATTTATTTATTTATACTGCTGAAGATACTTTAAAATTGTTACGTATAAAACTTAACAATGGTACTAGGTTTGTTTTTGTGCAGTGTAGATTTTGTTAAATGGTCTGACGTGTGGAAAATATTTTAACATCAAAATGAATGTTTCATGTATTACATTTTCATTAGAGTTTCTTTACTTTAGTCAGAAATCATTATTAGTATTCTTTACCACTGTCACATTTTTATTACCCTCGCTAAAATGTCATTTGATTTTAGACTGTTAGCCTGAGTATATTGAACAGTAACTTTGTAGTCCTTCACAAACTATTCATTTTGTATATAACCGTAGCATTTGAGGGAGAATTCATTTTTAAGCAGACAAAATTTGTTGGGTTGAAGTGGAAATGGAATTGCAAGAGTAGCCAATTCAGGTAGATATGATATTTGTGCAGTTATGTGAGGAAATATTATTTTTTTGGCTCGTATTATAAATTAAATCTTTAAGTCAAGTCAAGTCACATTTATTTATATAGCACATTTAAAAAAACAACTCTCGTTGGCCAAAGTGCTTCACATTTGTTATAAGAATAGCACAACAAAACAAACTACATACATATATAAATGTAGCCCTCACTCAGATAAAGGTGGTGCCTCACTTACAGAAAGGTGGTGCCGGTTAAGGAAATAGATATTTCCATTAGATATATTCCTGAAAGATTTCAAATGGAAACTATTTGTCCTATTGTTATATTAGAAATGTTGCACTTTCATTTTTTTAAAATGATGCCTAAATTCCGATAATTATGACTATTGTACGTTAATTTGTTTTAGTTATTTCTCCAGTCTCTTTCTGTTCTGTCTGGGAGCATTTGCTCGATGCTTCTCGGCTTTAGTGGCAGTGCTAAAAATCATGATTTCATTAAGAGACGGAAAATATCTGTTGTCTCTCGATTTCACTTATTTTGAGTTGATTAATGTGAGTGTTTGTATAAATCAGTTTCTGTAAAATTACTTTTAAAAACAGATACAAGGTCCTTAAGTAGCACATTTAGAAGAAATAAATGCTTTGGAATTGTAGCAAAAAAAAATTACTGGCAGCTGGATGTGTGGAGATGCTAGCACCCTGTGGTGCCCTGACTGCAGCCAGGGGTTAAAAGTAATTTACTCCTTCTGTGCAGATTCCTTAGAATCCACTTAAAGTGATTTATAAAAGGGGATGTTTATGTTTAGCTTTAATTCCTTGATCTTAATTATTATTATTTTTGAACAATATCTTTCAATAATTTATTTTGAAAATTAAAAGACTGAAGGTGAATTTTGATCATGATAAGTTGTATAATTGCGCTGTAAAAGAAATGGCAAAAATGAAACGCTTAATAATATGGACATTTTAAAGTGTATAGTTAATTATTTGGAACATTTAAATTAAATAGGTGTCCAAAATTCAGAAGCTATTTATGTTTCCCTTTACTTAAAACCGGTACTTCTAGATTTCCTGTGTTTATAATTTGTATTCTACTGGTAGAATGAAATTATTTGTAGATTTTTTTTCTGGGGAGTATAACTGTGAGCTGGTGAAGAATGCATTTTTGCTTGACTCTGCGGTAGGGAAAATGTGATAGAATGTCTACCTTAAATCTTGTTTGATCATCTCTCCAAGAGTTTCCCTTCTGGAAATAATTTCTGGGGTTGAAGAGCACAGCATTAACAAATTTAATGTAGCAGTTCAGCAAGATGGCTAAAACAGAATGGTAGATTCAACAAGAAACAAATTGTGGGTGTGGGTCTACAGCTTACTGCAAATTGAAGGAAAGTCGTACATTAATTAAAGTAATTGTAAATGTGCTAATTAAATTTATTTTACAAATGCTGTTTAATCTGCCCCTTGTCTGCAATTGGCTTTTGAGATTCTTGGAGGGGGGAATATGAAATCCTTTATTGATTTCACTTAATGTGTTAAGTTCTACAGTAAAATGTCATGTCTAGGATTATAGAACATGCGTAATTTGTTTTTAAATGAATTTTGTTATTTTTACAAAATGAGAAATCTTTCTAAAATGATCTTGAAGTATTTTAGTATGTTCGGATACTAACCATGAGATATTTGTGACATGCAGTTGGTTAATATACCAAAACTCTTGTCACTGCATGTCACAAATGCCTGACTACTAACTTTTCAGTACTGAAATATTTAAGAATATATAACTTTATAAACATTTGACATATTACATATTAGCATTTAAAAGGTTATAATGTTGTGATTAAATTATAAAATATATCAAATCGCATTTTAACCACTGTGACAGATTCATCTTACATTTTTGCTAACCTGTTGTGTAAAGTTGGATTATTTGTGGGGGTGCATTTCTTTCCCCAGACTAATATTACGTACTGAGCAGGTTGTTGTGGATCTGATGTTTTCAAAGTAGGATTAAAACTTTAACATTATTTTTGTTAAATTGAGGCAAGTACAGTCAATGTGGGAGATGTGCATCAATGATCAAGCACCAATAACCTGGAGATGTATATATTTAATAAGCAAACCAGATGGAAGATCAATTTATCAGTATTATTACATGCTTTACTTCTTTTCCATTAACCACTATTTGAATGAAATGATTGTTGTGAAGTCATTACAATTATTCAGATATAAAATGTATTTGAAGGAAAGACAAATTTTCCAATGGAAAGTTAAAGGTAAACGGTCAACTTACCTAGACAATAAAGGTCTCCTATTCAGAGTGAACAGACGTCATGTTAAACACATACAAATTAATATGATTAGAAGAGAACACGTCTTGTTACAATATGACAAAATTGGGAGAAAAGGCGTATTATAAAATATATATATTATTTTTGAGTCATTTATTTGATGCTGTTGCCATAAAAATAATTGTGTTGCTCTCCTGATCAATATGACAATATAACCATGTTGGCCAAAATCAATGCCAATCTACTGTTAAAATAAGTCTACATATTAGTTTACATTTTGTTATAATACTGTGGTGTACATGTATATTTTAAATGTTTACACATGCTAATGTTACACATTCTAGAATTATTGTCTTTTGCTAGGCAAGCTGCTGTTATTGTTATCCTAGTAAATACTGAACCATACATTTAATTTTAAAATATTCAAAGCTCCAAAGAAACATTTGAATAAGATTATTGCCATGTCAGATTATCCAGGTATACTCATAAATAAACCGAAACAGTAAATAATTCCCTATTCAGAATAAATAAGAAAATAATGTATTATGATGATGAGCAATCAAAATTACTAAATCAAGTTTATGTTGGTTGTTAGTCATTGGTAAGTTAAACCATATGGAATTCTTTTATATATTTCCAGTTCAAAGACACCCTACTATATATACTGATTTTATTGCACCTCAATAAAGAAATGCTTTTATTTTGATAAGTTAGTACATTCAGAAGTAGAACTAATAAGTATAATTGAGAACTAAAAAATTAGTCAAGAGAGGGATGTTTAAGAGTTGCTTTGTTGAATTCGATGAACTGTAATGCTTCATCTCTACTGGCTTTGTTCTAGGGACATCAAAGGCATGCTTGGTTTGGGTTGAATTGAAATGCACATCAAAGATGCTGAATGCTGTTTTTTTTAAGTCATTATACTTTTAACAGGGGATTGATCTTTGTACTTTACAGTCAGAAATATTCCACTCACCTGGACTACAGTACCTGTTGTCAATTTGTATGATTACAGAAGCACTGATGTCACAAGTTGTAGCTAACAGCCTTTTATTGCTATTGCCCATGGCAAAATACGAGTCACCGTAAGATCCTTAGTTAAATGCAAAAAAATAAAAAAGATTTATCTGATATTTGACTTTCATATCAACCATTATAAAAATGTATTGGGTTACAGTTAGAATATATTGTAAACAATTACTATAGTTTAGTTTAAAGTTTAGTTTGGAGATACAGTGCGAAAACAGGCCCTTCGGCCTACCAAGTCCACACTGACCATGTCTTTGGAGTGTGGGAGGAAACCGAAGATCTTGGAGAAAACCCATGCAGGCCACTGAGAGAACGTACAAATGCCGTACAGAGAGCACCTGTAGTCTGGATTGAACTCGGGTCTCCGGCGCTGTAAGGCAGCAACTTTACCGCTGCACCACCATGCCACCCTTCTATACCTATTTCTCAGATTGTAAAAACGTAGTTTCTTTTTTAACGTTGGTTCCTCCAGCGTTAAGTTTAAAAAACCTCTCAGGTAAGTGCAAACTTGCTCTTGGTGTGTTTGGTGTACTTTATTTTATCAACATGTATCTAGGTTTGATTATGGAAAAACCTAGGAACAAACCAAGACGGGCCACGTTAAAATCGGCAGCAGAAGACTGCGGTAGTGCGGGAAGCCGGCGGCCGTCTATTTCTCCCTCGGAGTCGCTGGCAGCTCCGGTCAGCTCAGCTACCTCAGAATTAGTTCCCATGGGAAGCAGCTTGGCAGCGAAGGGGGGTAAAGCCAAAGCTAAGTCTATGAGGCGAGTCCTATTGGACGATTCAGGCCAGGAGGATACTGCTTCCACATCCATGTCGGATGTGTTAGGCCGTTTGTCTCAGATGGAGCATCTTATGGAGAAGATGCTAGCACACAATATGCTCTGTGCTATGGAGCATACTCAGGCAGTTTAATTCAAAAGCCTGCTGCAGCTCCTGGTTCAGGGCTGCTAATTTCCTCCCACTCGGACGAGGGGAGTTTCGGAGATCAGTATGCAGCTGACTCCGAATATGAATGTGTGCCGGAGGCCCATGCTGTAATGCATGTTATGCGTGATTCGCATAAAGAAGGGATGCCCGCTCTTGCCTCCAAATTTGCTGTTCCTTCGGGGACAGGCAAGCCACTTCAAGGGGGAGTTGGCTAGAAGCAACAGCTACCTTACTTCCCACCAGCTGAAGGAAGTGACCATGGTGGATACGGCTGTGAAATATCCCAGTCCGGAAAATTGTCCAACCTTAAATGTGCCCTTAGTTAACGCCTCTATTTGGGATTATATTGGGGCCAATACGAAATCCAAAGAACTGAACTTCAACGGATCCTGAGGCTATTGTCCGCAGGGATCACGGCCTTTGCTAGGTCAATCGATGATGCTCAATTGTCCGAGGTTCAGCAGGATGCTATAGCACTGCTGTGCAACGCTCATTTTGAAATGAACTGTTTGCGGAAAGACGCCATCAAACCAGAACTGAATCCAAGGTGTGCACATCTATGCAAGGCCAGCAACATTCAGCTTCCAAAATTCCTCTTCGGAGAAGACTTGAGCAAACGGGTCAAGGACTTGCATGAGGAGTCAAAAGCTGCTGGCATGATCAAAGCATCTTTTATGAGCAAGACTCCCCTCCTCCAGCGTCAGCACCTCTTCGCCTCTACTAGCAAGAAGCGGTTTTCTGAGGCCAGTGGGAATTCCAGATTTGTCCTACCCGGTCACAAGTCTTTTTTAGGCCAAGGCCCATCCCGCCCATCCTGGAAGATGCGGCAGCCTCATGTCCCAACAGCTCAACGTTTCAAAGCGAGGGGGAAAAAACAGAACCAAGATTAAGGTCTGCTGGGCCTGGTGTCAGACCCACCTTTGAGGTAGGTGGGTCTGGTTCTATCAGTCACAAGGGGAGTGTGGAGGAATTTCAAGTGGGTGGCAGGTTAAGTTTGTTCTACATGAATGGTGCCGAGTCGGTCGTATACTTGCTCCAAACTAGAGTGTTTGGATATGCAAGAAGAAATACACGCATTGCACAAAAAAGGAGTAATTGAGAGATCAATTTATGAAAAAGATCAATATCTCTAATATATTCTCCAGGGTGAAGAGAGATGGTGGATGCCGTATCATCCTTGACTTGGCAAAATTCAACTCGTATGTGCAATATAGACATTTTAAAATGGAAAATTTCCTTACTGCTAAGCAACTAATTTCTGAGCTGCTTTATGGCATGCATCGATCTCAAGGATGCATATTACTCGATTCTGATTCACAAGGATCACCGGAGATATCTGAAGTTTAGCTGGATGGTGCAGCTGTAGCAGTTTAAAGTGTTACCTAATAGTTTAAGCTCAGCCCCTCGGTTATTTACCAAACTGCTTAGACCAGTGCTCGGCTTGCTTAGAGCTAAAAGGCATAGTATTATGGGCTACATAGATGATATTCTGATCATCAGGAGAACACTGCATTTGGCAAAACTAGCGGTTTCAGCTGCCAAGCTCATTTTTGAGAAATTGGGGTTTATCACCCATCCAGCCAAATCCAGATTCATACCAACGAGGTCTATTGACTATTTAGGGATTACTATCAACTCAGTGGAAATGTCTGTGACCCTGCCCATGGGGAAAAAACTAAATTTAATGGAAGCTTGTTATGTTGTTCTGATTACAGAAGAGCCGTCTATTCGCCAGGTGGCTACAGTAATTGGCAAAATAGTGGCTGCCTTTCCAGCCGCTCGGTTTGGGCCTTTGCATTACCGAAATCTGGAGCATGCAAAGGATCAGGCAATTTAATTCCACAGAGGTAATTTCGACAGACCTATGCAGTTGTTGCCTAAATCTAAAGCGGAGCTACAATGGTGGATGACCAATATTCAACATTGCTCCGGCGGGGTAAACCTATAATGACACTGCAGAGTGATGCAAGTGCACTGGGATGGGGAGCTACTAACACCATCTCTAGTTGCTGTGGCAGATGGAACATGAACGTGTCACCATTTCACCATAAATATGGCATCAATTACCTGGAAATGCTGGGGGGCATTTTATGCCTTGAAGGCTTATTGTAGGAAGCTTCATGACGTGCATGTTAGACTTCAAATCAATAACACTATGGCTGTGGCATATATTAATCACATGGGTGGAAACAAATCGATATCCTGTGATACTTTAGCTAATCTCATTTGGAATTGGTGTATAGACAGGAGAATTTAGATCTCAGCTCCTTACTTGCCGGGTAGGTTTAATGCGGTGGCATTAAGACCTCGTAAATTCAATGATCAAACAGAGTGGATGTTAGATCAAAAAGTATTTAACGACATTATTGCTCATTATGGTACACCTGATATTGATTTGTTCGCCTCCAGGCTTAATCACCAATTACCAAGATGTGTAGCATGGAAGCCAGACCCAGGGGCGGATGCTATAGATGCATTCTCTATAGACTGGGGGGGAATGTTCTTCTATGCTTTCCCTCCATTCTGCCTCATTGGACGATACTTGCAAAAAATCATGCAAGACTTTGCATCGGGTATTTTAGTAGTGCCTAACTGGCCTACACAACCATGGTTCTCTTTACTGTTAGGAGTATTAACGGAACCACCCATGGTTGTTCATAGACTTAAATATTTGCTTATTCAACCTGTTTCTCGGGAACCTCATCCGCTACATGACAGAATCAACCTGTTAATTTGCAGAATCTGAGTCGACCTTTCTTGGGGCTCGGATTATCCGACCGGACAGTGGACGTAATCACTGCAGCTTGGCGGGACGGCACTAAGAAGCAGTACATCTCATACATTAAACAATGGGAAGACTTTTGTCAATACGCATATAAGTTACTTTATGGCAGATATAGCCGATGTGTTGGAATTTCTTTCAACCTTACATTTTGACAAAAAATTAAGTTATAACACTATTAACACTGCTCGTGGTGCTTTGTCGTCATATTTTGCTGCTGGGATCCGGACACCATTCTGTCGGCTCTCACCCATTGGTATCCAAATTTATGAGGGGTATTTTTAACGAAAACCCTCCCAGGCCCAGATATCGGGAAGTATGGGACATTAATATAGTATTAATGTTGCTTCGCAGTTCGGCACTAGCTGCATCTTTATCTTTGGCCCAGCTCACCTATAAATTAGTCATGCTCATGCCGCTCGTTGCAGCACAACGAGTCCAGTCATTACAGAAATTAAGGCTGGATCAGGCAGTATATCCAATAATAAGGTAACCTTTTATATAGATGAGCTAATTCAGCAAAGTAGGTCAGGTGTGCTAGGATTTAAGTTGGAGCTCTTGGCGTATCCACCAGATCGCAGGTTATGTGTCGTCACATGCATTAAACAATACATAAAGGTTACAAAAGACCTTTGAGGCAATGAACTGGCTGTCTTCGTCAGTCATAAAAAAACACATAAAAGGGTAATGGTGCAGACCATTTCTAGATGGTTAAGACGCATATTAGCATTCGCAGGAGTAGACACAGATGTATTTAAATCTCACTCTACCAGTACTTTAAACATGGGCCAATGAGCAAACTTTTGAAACGTTTTATAATAAACCTATTATCAAGCCTGGTTTATTTGCTAGCAAATTTTTAAGTTCTGTTAATTATATCATTTGTTTATCCCTGATATGAAGGGACTATTTTTTCTATTAAAGCATGGACATATTTAAAGTTAACATCATGTTTCAATGAAGTATGTTTCTTCAGCCATGTCTGGTCAACTGGGGCAGTGTCTGCATGGAAACTGGGTCACTGCATGAAACCATAGAGCTTTGAAGTCTTCACGTAGAGACTCACGTGACTTTGATATAAAATAGAAAGATTAAACGAGAACTTACCGTTTGAAGTTTGATCTTTATTTATGAGAGGTTGAAGTGAGGGAATACGTGCCCTCCACTCCAAACCCTACTTCTCATAAAGATTATTCGGTAGTTCTTAAGTCGTTAATCTTCCTATAGCTTAGGTCAGCAACTATTCTGTGGTTTCATACAGCTGCTCTAAAGTTTGACACGCATGCGGACTGGCGGGCTCTTCACATATTCCCTCACATCAACTTCTCATAAAATATAGATCAAACTTCAAACGGTAAGTTCTTGTTTAATCTTTCTATTATTACTGCCAGTTTGGAAGAGTTAGAAGGGACCTGATTGAAATGTATAACATCCTAAATGATCTTGACAGGGCAAATGTGGAGAGGATGTTTTTTTTTTGTGGGAAAATCTAGAACTAGGGTTTCAATAGTTAAAATTAAGGGTTGTCCATTTAAGATATAGGTGAGGTGAATTGTTTTTCTGACCGTTGCAAGTTTTCCAGAGCTCTCTTCCTCAAATGGTGGTGGTAGAAGAAATATTTTAATGATGCCTAGATAAATTCTTGATAAAGCAAGGGAGTGAATGATTGCTCTAGTTAGGTTGAAAAACAGAGTTGAAGTATTAGTCACACAAACAGCTTTGGTTTAAACCAGCATCTGCAGTTCCTTCCTACACATGTCAGATCATGTATTAGTCAGATCAGTCAGAGTTATAGCAAATGGCAGACCTGACTAGAGAGGCTGAATGACCTACTCTTACTCCTCATTTGCATGTTTGTAAACGCCAGGTATTATGTTCGTCTGGTTGGGGAGAGGGCTGTATTTCCAGGATTCATTTTAAAAAAATAATAATTTAGCAACAATTTTCAAATTGTATAGTCTTTTCTCAACAATTCTGTGCTCCTTATCACTAAATATCACATAATTGATTTATATTAGATGACAAATCTTTTGTCAATAGGTTGCAATTTAGGGTATAATTTATTGTAGATTAGAATTATGATAAATGCACATCCCCATCTCTTCTGGATGCCTTTTATTTATTGAACAGCTGTTGGAATCTTCAAAATTACAAAGTTGTTATGTGCCGTTAATTTGTAATATGTAACGTTTTTGCATTTGTAATTCACTGTCTGCCCTGTAGACCTCAACACAATAAGCAGTTGGGTGAGAAACGAATTACAGATTTGTGAAAGTTTGTCTGCTCCATGGTATATTGCTGTGTTATTTTCTAATGACTTGTTGTTCCACTGTTTTAAAATATGCTCATCAGGGTGGCACAGTGGTGCAGTGGTAGAGTTGCTCCCTTATAGCACCAGAGTCCCGACTTTGCTCTTGACTATGGGTGCTGCCTGTACGGAGTTTATACTCCCTGTGACCATGTGGGTTTTCTACGAGTGCTCCGATTTCCTCCCACATTCCAAAGACGATGGAATTGGGAGGAAATCGTTAATTGGCTCTGTAAATTGTCCCTAGAGCACCAGATTGAACGAGGGTATAGGTGATTGTTGGTCAGTGCGAACTCTTTGGGCCAAAGGGCCAGTTTCCATGCTGTATCTCGAAACTAAATTTAAAATAATTTCAAATGTTTAACCTATCCCTTCCTACCAATTCTGAATCCATCTACTGAGTTCTCACTCATCAATGTTCCACCTTCCACTTACTCAGTCTTCAATGGATGGCATTTTTAAGTTAAATTGTGAAAGCTGAGCCAGTTGTGATTCCATTAAAGGAACACTGTAGCAATTACTTACAATAACTTAATCTGCATTTTACTACATAAAAATAAGATTTGAATTGAATAGGAAATATAAAAACAAAAATGTTAAGATTTAAATGGATACAAGTAATAAGATTACTCTATTGTTTGAATATATTGCACAGAATTATCTTGTTATATCCACGATGCTATACCCTGTCTTGTTATATCCACGATTCTGAAATATGTGGAAATGATAAATCCTTGAGGCTTTACTTCAAATATTTCCGTGAAGGAACTTGGAATCCTTACCATGTTTCCTAAAGTGTAAGGAATACAGTACTAAATCATTATAGGACAAATATATCATTGTTTGCATATTGGTGTTGCTTACATTTTTTAAATTAAATATTCATAAGTTCTGTGGCATTATAAGAATCTATAATCATTACCCAAATTACTTTAGAAATACAGAATGTTAACAAAATCATCTGCAAGTATCTTCTGATATCTAATATTCCATGGTGATGGGTTATAAAAGAGCTATTAAATCTGTTTGGTTTATTTTCATTTAGCAAAACTGTAAGGTTTAGTGGCTGTGTTCTGAACTATAGCAAAAGTGTATCTGCTGAGTTGGATAAAATAGCCAGCATGATAGATGACAGGAGAGAGAGACAAGGCTATATTTCATTTTATGACTGGAAGATGAAAGATCTAAAGATGCTGGAGGTGTAATGCTTCAGTTGCATATGTTCAACAAGTCTAGTTTCCAACCACTGTCAGTTTTTCTTGCCTACATTGACTAAGCGTATTGCATGTTGATTTGTGGGGTGAATAGGGTATGGAGGGGGTGGGGTGCAAGGTGATTAATCTCATTAACAGTTGTCTTGCCCTGTGGTGAATCGCCTTCCCATCACTTAGCTGCTTTCCTGATACGAGAAGGAGGAGAAAAAAAAACTGTAGGAGGAAACAACAGCAAAGATCAACGGAAAGACAATATGACTCTCTGTTACCCTGTCTCCCTTTCTTCCTCTTTGATAAAGGGAAAGAATGCTCTTTTCAAGTTGAAGCCTATTGTTCAGAAACATGCTGAGCCGTGACACTTGAGTAACAAGGAGTTATTTTGTTCTTTACTGGCAGGTGAAAAAAAAAGGCTCAACTCGATTCCGATGTTTCATATCCTCCAGGTTCCAGGTAAGAGCTCTGCTGAAATTTTACTATGTGTGCTATGTTTAAGCATTGTCTTTACTTGCTCTTGTGTTTTTTTTCAAAAATGTGCATGGGTAAAAAATGCTTTCAAGAATATATTCTGTCAGCTAATGCAAAATAGTATCAGTATTTCATATTTATCAGTGTTATGTAGAATATTAAAAAAAGAGTGTTGTGCACAAACAGTTGATGCTTATTTTTTTTATTGATAATTATGCAGTTTGGCTGAATAAATATTTCTGGGTAGAGCTCAGAATATTAATAATCAAGCCTATTTTGTTACATTGTTCTCTTTAACTTGGAATTAGTGTGAGATGCAATCCCACGATTTTAGATATCTTCTTATCTTGTGTAAATTATAAATTTTTCTAAGATATTTTAGATAAAATAACATTTTAATTAGTTAATATTACCGTCTTTTTGAATATGCGACTTTAGCTTCTGCAAAGGACTTGCAAATTCACAGAATTGTTTTTGTGTAACACTTGATCTCAAAGAATTCCAAAACATTTTGCAGCTAATGAACTATTTTTGAAGTGTAGTATTTATAATGCAAAAAGACCCATCAAACCTCAACCAACTATATTGCAACAATCTATTATTTGATATTTTGATGGAGGGAATGACATTTGATAGCCCACTATTCTCCTCCCCTTTCAAATAGACCATTGGGTTTGTAAAATCGCAATTGTGAACAGTTTTAAATATTTTCTATTTCTGGGTGAAGATCCTGAAATCTTGATTCATGAACGGGGCATTTACAATTAGTGAAGATTTGTTTCTCTGCACTATTACTAAAATTAATATATCTATCCGATCTATGTCTCTTATAATTCTCCTCCACATTCCAGAACTAAGAGCAGGACAAAGTGAAGAGGGAATCCAGTACATAGTAGTAAGAGCGTGCGATGAGAAGGGAGCTGGTGGGTGTTGAGTTGAATCAGATGAGGGGAGGCAGGCCTTAGTGAAACCAGGTAGGGAGGGAGAGAAGGTGGAAAGCAGATTTTAAAAAATTAAAAAGATTTTAAAGAAAAATTAGCCAGATGCAACTGAGGTGGGGAGAGGATAGAAGTAACAGAGGCTGGTGGGTGATAAGTGGAGGAAGGAACTGCAGATGTTGTTTTAAACTGAAGATAGACATATAAAGCTGGAGTAACTGAGTGGAACATGCAGCATCTCTGGAGAGAAGGAATTCCTTCTCTCAAGATATCAAGATATGTTTTAGTCTATCTTCGATAAGTGGAATCAGGTAAGGCAGAGTTGTTGTGCAGATGGAAGCAGATAAGGGAGGATGAAGAGTTCAGGTAACAAGAAGGGAGGGACGGAGAACGTGAAATAGTGAACATTGGTGGCCTGGCGGGTGTGAGAATGGAACACGGGGGCTGTGGGTTACCTGAAATGAAGTTCAATGGTGAAAACAAGGTTATTTGAGGGAACCCATGAGTGGCTGTTACCAGCCTGTCCTGCAGGTAAAGTAAAAGGTCGTCAGTGTTTGAATATGGAGTCTCCATGACTACCCTAATAGTGATGACCGATGAACGGGCAAGGCTTGGATCGGCAGCAACTGAAGGATCTAAGGCTAAGAAGCTAAAAGTCCTGCACCTGAAAATACACATGCAGATTTCAGCAGGGGTAAAGGTTATAGATTTCAGTATTGGGTCAAGAGTACAGTTTGATTGCTGACCTTTTAAGTAGTGTAGAACAGGGAAAATATGGCTATTGAAACCTGATTGTTCTGTGAGTAAATAAATCTGATCATTTTTTAGATGAGTGCGTTTGGAAATCTCTTGTGTGACGTACATTTATCGTTGATGTTATTTGGGGGGTTTTGCACCAGAGAATAATGAAGCACAAAATCCTGATCTAAAATAAATATACAGATTTCCAGGAAGGTTGGAAAGCATTCAGAAATATGTATAAATGACTTTATTCTGGATTAAACAATGCCTATATTCTTTAAGATCTCTGTGAACAAATTGTTAGCTGATTTATTTTCTAATATGAAAGTTGTTATACCTAAGCATGCCACTATGTAGATGACAAAGTAAGGTGACTTTTATTTATTAACTAAATTTTGGCAATGCTTTGGCCCCAATTGGAATATATAATTTAACTATATCTGAGATTCACGGACAAACAAGAACTATTTCTTACTTATAGGTCTATGGAAATGCAGGATCTAGCAAGTCCACAAGGTCGAATCAGTGGAAGTAGTGAGTCTCCCAATGGTCCAAAGCTTGACAACTCCTGCATTAATAATAATTCCATGACCCCAAATGGCACAGAAGGTGAGTGGGTTCAATTAGGTTTGAGATGATTTGGAACAAAACAGCTTTGGATATCATACATTAATTCAATGTATGTTTCCTTTCAAGCACATTGTATTATAACATGCAATTTCTGACGGTGACCTTTGAAAATATTGTTTACTTTCATCTGCGCCCTTTGATTAGGCTCTTGGATATGGGGGAAAAAATCATCTGATGAAAGAAATGCATTATTCGATCCTTCATTTGGCAGGGAGATAAAAGCAAAGTTAGAAGTGAGAATTTCAGTGTACTTTTATGTAAAATGTATCCATACTGAATACAGAGTTTATATTTTTTTAAACGTTTTCATCTTGTTCTTATTTTCTATATGAACTAGACCCTTCCAAGAATTATATTTTAGATCTTTTAAAACACAGGTGAGAAAATATGCAACATAACCAGTGGAAATGTTATCACAATGTGAGTTTGAGTATCTGCCAAGACAGCATGATGTGACAATCCCGCTGCACCAAAAAATCCCAGAGTATCATAAAGGACATTTCCCACCCCGGACACTCCCTGTTTGAACTGTTGCCGTCAGGCAGACGGTACAGATCTACAAGGACAAGGACGAACAGACTAAAAAACAGTTTTTACCCCACTGCTATAAAAGCACTAAATGTAGCCGCCAAGGAACGCAGGGGCGAGACATACTAAGGGAATGTGGTACACTATGAAATCGACAGAAGGATGGAGGGTTGGGTGTTTATGCGTGCTATTTTCGTGATATTTATTTTAGTTGTTTATCTTTTAATATTTTACCTTGTATGTATCGTTAGCTTTTAGAAATGTTTGAATGGTGCACTGACTGGCTGACATTTTTAAATTTTGTTGTACATGGTTCATGTTACAATGACAATAAAGAAACTATTCTATTCTATTCCCAATGTTGTAAATTAAAATCGGGAGATGACATTAGTGATTGAGAATAGGAAGTAAAGTCTACTCTCTGATCATAAGGTTAAAATAATCAAAAGGTGTCATCCCTTGATGAGACAATTCTCAGCTGCACCGTGCTTACCATGTTATTTCTGTTCTCAATAGATCTAATGCTGCTGAATAATCTTCTTATATTTTCTACTTGCAGTTACAATTTTGTTTATTTTACTCCACTGATATTATATCTCATGAGCTGATTCTATCTCACGAGCATGTATGCTTGAATGATAGATAATTATTTTACAGAATTCATGTTGTCCGTATGGAGAGGTGCTGAGCAGCACCTGGTATAAACCATCCCTGGCCAATGTCACACACATCCTAGAATAATACTGGTGGAAATCTGGGAGCTAATTACATACATGGTCCCTTGGTTTTAAATGCAACATGACTATGATGCTAGTGAGAAGAATAAGGAATTTGTTACACACCCAAAATCCTTGTGTTCAAACTAGTTGAAAACTAATAAGGAAAATGTTTCCTCTATATACTTAGTGTAGTGAGAATAAAGCCCAGCTTCATGGTCTCTACCATTTACAGGAAAAATCCCTAGCAATATTTATTGTAAGATGTGCTTCTCCAATGCTACCACATCAACATAACACTTAACGTTATGATAAATTTAAAGATTTGTGCTTCCATGATCGCAATACAGCCTCAAGCAAATGGATAATACAAATAGACACAAGAAACTGATGATGTTTGAATTGTGAGTGAAATACAAAGTGCTGGCATAACACAGTTGGTCAGGCAGCTTCTCTAGAGGACATGGACAGATGACATTACGGGTCATGACCCTTCTTCAGACTGTCACGACTGGAAATGTCGCCTGTGCATTCCATCCTGATCTGCTGAGTTACTTCAGTGATATCTTTGTTGATAACACAAGTAACTATGTGTGAGGGTTATATTGATATTCTTGCCCAAAATGTCCATGGTGATTGAAATACCGGGTTATACAGATAGGGAATTAGTATCTGTTGATAAAAGTAATTGCATTATAGTTTATAATAAATTCAAAATCGAAAATGAAAACAAAAATGCTAAGATTACCCAATAATGGAGAGAGATCTTCAAAGAGAGAAACAGTGTTCACTATTTAGGTTGCTGCGCTTTCTTCAGAACTATCTAATAGAGATGAACACCTTATATATGAGATAGTGTTGTTGACACATATGAGATAAGCCCTTTTAAATCAGGATTAAAACATATAATTGGTTTAGTACATTGATCAAGTTCATGAGTTGGATTTTCATTTCTCTTCAAGCATAGAAACCTCACAGAACAGATTGGTTTGCTATTGGAGGGCCGGAGACATTTTCATTCTGATCAAACAATTGAATGAAAATCTGAATTCTAAAATAGGTAGGGAATTGAATTTTGAGTTATTATTGTCACGGGTACTGAGGTGGAGTGAAAAGCATTTATTTGCGTGCTATCCAATTAATTGGGATCTTGCTATCCATTACAATTAAACCATATACCAGTACAACAGGTTTTGCATCAGTTTAGAGGAAAAGGGAACATAAAATGTCTTGAGTCCACAATGAAGGTAGGTTGAAAGAAAGATCTGGTTTACCCTCTAACTTGTGGGATAAAGTTCAGTAGGTTGATAACGGGAAGCAGCTGTCAGCTTCTTGGTCCGCCAAGGCATACTGGATCTCCCACTTGCTCACCTTCCCATTCCCATACTGACATTTCTGTCCTCCTGGGGGGTAAATGTCCCCCCCCCCCCCCCCTTTAAGAGGTGGGGGACGATTGTCCCCCCCCCCATGTTTTGTCATCTGGACTTTATCAGCCGCTTTCTAAAGGCTGAATCGGCCCATTTGCGGGGCCTTTCAGCGCCCGGCGCGGCTTAAAATCAAACTGCTGCAGCGAGGCGATCAAGGCTCCCGATGTTGAAGCCCTCGCCAGTCAATGAAAGTCCCCATGAACAGGCCGATTCAAGCCCATGGCCGAAGCCTCATGTGTATGCGCATGCGCACGCGGGGCCGCCAAGAAATTGTGTCCCCTGCATGTTTTGACAGCAATTTCCGTGCCTGCTGCCCTCTACCTCCTCCAATGCTCCACACACAAACTGGAGGAACAGCATCTCATATTCTGCTTGGATATTTTACAACCCAACAGTATGAACATTGAAATTTCCAATTTTAGGCAATAACATACTAAACCCCCAGCCTCTCTCTTCCATGTGCCCCAACTGGACAAACCCATTTCTCCTTTTCCCTTCCACCTACATTCTTTCATCTGGCTTCGCAATTTACAACTCTTAACTCACACCTTTAGTCTTTTCATCTCTGGCCTTTGTCATCTGCATACATAGAAACATAGAAAATAGGTGCAGGAGTAGGCCATTCGGCCCTTCAAGCCTGCACCGCCATTCAATATGATCATGGCTGATCATCCAACTCCGTATCCCATCCCTGCCTTCTCTCCATACCCCCTGATCCCTTTAGCCACAAGGGCCACATCTAACTCCCTCTTAAATATAGCCAATGAACTGGCCTCAACTACCTTCTGTGGCAGAGAATTCCACAGATTCACCACTCTCTGTGTAAAAAATGATTTTCTCATCTCGGTCCTAAAAGACTTCCCTCTTATACACAAAACACTGCCTCACCTATATCTACCTATTACTTGCCTAGCTTTGTCCTGCCCCCCCCCCCCCCCAACAATCAGTCTGAAGAAAGGTCCTGCCTCGAAATGCACGGAGGTTGCAGGTAGTGGAAGGTAAGACCTTTTTTTCACCCAGTTTTATTCCACCAAGGAGGTCTTACCCTCTACTACCTGCAACCCCAGGCAACCACCTTCAACTAGCATCGCAACCAGCTTTGACTAAAAAATTACCGATTTTTAAAACGGCAACCTAGTCGCGGCCGGTTTTGAATTTTTTGAAATAATCGCCGGAACATAGAAGAAACGGAAACCACTTTTGACCATTAGGGAGACTGACAAAAACCTCCAGGAACCTCACGGAAACCGCACGGAAACCTTGGGTGGGGCGCAAAGTCTCCAGAGGTTTCTGTTCAGGTTTCCTAAGTGGGACAGGGACCTTATCCTCACTGATTGTGATCTATGGGTCACAAAATAGAGGAGCCAGTGGTAGAGAGGGATGCCGACTCCTGTGTCCAGGTATTTGGAGATGAGTTTGGATGAGATTATGGTTTTGGAGGTGGAATAATATTCACTAAATGGGTGTTTGACTGCTATAGTTATGTGTCCCTTTTATCTGGATGTTCCAGAGATGTGTGTGTATAAGTGTTGGAACACGCTCCATTTTATGAGCTTGACGATTTAGCTCCATACTTTATCGGCAGTACAGTAAACATTTTGCACATGATGAGGGTGGGCTTAGAGCCCAATGATGCTTGTCCTACAGTAGTCTGCACAAGCACCAAACGTCTAGAATAATACAAGTTGTAGCAGTTAAATTATCAATGTACTGGAAAACAAATGGTAATTGTAAAATCGGATCCATATAATGAGACTTCAAAAGGAGAAAGGAAAGATAATTACACAAAAAGGGCAAATCAGTTGAATTGTATGTTAAAGATAGAATATTTTGGTCAAATGGAGTATAGATGATCAAGAAATTGTAGGTACAAGATAGTGGCAAGGCCATATGCCAGAAGTGCAGATTTTCTGAAGATAGACATAAAATGTTGGAGTAGTTCAACGGGACAGCCAGCATTACTGGAGTGAAGGAATAGGTGACGTTTCGGGTCGAGACCCTTCTTCAGACTGAGGGTCAGGGGAGAGGGAGACTCTCAGTCTGAAGAAGGGTCCCGACTCGAAACATCACCCATTCTTTCTCTCCAGAGATGCTGCCTGTCCTGTTGAGTTACTCCACCATTATCTGTTTACCTTCGGTCTAAACTGGCAATTCCTTCCTACGCATGATTTTCTGATGTGTGCTTCAAGTTGAATAACTTTCAAGTTTATTGAGAAAACATTTGCTTATTGTGCACATTGTATATGTTACCTGAATGCATATGTACGAATATACAAAATCAGTTGTAATATTTAATTTGCATTGTCTATATTTTAATAATAACAAGCAAGTGGAAAACTCTGAGCTGTACACGTTTTGAAACATAGTTTTGTTGAAAAATATTAATGGGAAAACAAAATGCTGAAGTAACTCTGGGTCAGACAGCATCTCTGAAGTACATGGATTCGGGTCTGGACCCTTCAGATTGATTGTGGGGGTAAGTGGGATGGGGGGAAAGAAAGCTGGCAGAGAGGGGGGCAGGTCAAATCCTGGCAGGTGATGGATTGATACAAGTGTGGTGTTTATTAATGGGCAGATGGTTGGGAAAAGGCCAGAGATGAAAAGACAGGTGTGAGACAAAAGGATTGAAGAGTTGTGAATCATGAAGCTAGAGGCTGGAATGTTGGTGGAAGGGGAGAGGAAAAATAGGTAGAAGTCTCGGAGGTGCACAGGGGAGAAGGGAGAGGGTTATGTTGTTACCTAAAATGTGAGAATTCAGTGTACATACTATTAGAGTGCAAACTACCCGGCAGAATATGAGCTGCTGTTCCTCTAGTTTGTGTGTCATCTCACTCTGGCAGTGGAGGCTGCCCAGGACAAAAAGGTCAGTATGGGAATGGTAAGAGGAGTTAAAATGGTTATCAACAGGGAGATCCAGCAGGCCTTCGTGGACCATTTCGCATGTTCACATATTCTGTCTTTTATTTCTGGCGTCTTGTCTAACCATTTGCCTATTTAAAAACCGTCCTCACTTGTATCTACCTATTACCAGTCTGGTTTTGTTCTGCCCCTCCTTGCTTCAAGCTTGCTTCTCTCCTCTTTCCCCCCCCCCCCCCCCCCCCCTGCCCCACCCCATTAATTCAATTCAATTCAATTCAATTCAAAGCACTTTATTCGTCCCCGAGGGGCAATTTAAAAAGGCGCATTACAGTGGCTTTTTAAAAAGGGACACAATCAACAAACATAAGCAGCACGCATACTGCACAATCAACCAGCACACGCATTTCACAGACACACTGCACAATCACACATCAACATTCAACACATAGCAATAGTTTTAAAATGCTTTCTAAGTGCTTCAATTAAAAAAGTGCATATAGAAGGTTATTTCATTTCATATGTTCATGAAATCAATGTTAATCAATTTGAAGAAGGGTCCTGTCTCATAACGTCACCTATCCAGAGATACTGCCTGCCCTGCTGAGTTACTCTAGCACTTAGTGCCTTCTTTGTACACCAGCAACTGCAGTTCCTTGCTTTTACAGTGAGAAAATACTCTTGCCTTGTCTACAAAGTTATATAGATCATGTAATGGGAGAAGGTCTTGAGGTCAATTCATTTTATTTCCTTCTAGGATTATTTGGTTTCTTCAAATAAAATTCAACCAAAATGATATTCTTCTTCTTTATTGCGATCTAAGAAACTCTGCTTATAAAATTCAGAAAATCATAATTTTTGTCTTATTTCATTTTGCATTCTAAACTAGTAACTCGTTGTCCTTTAGTGAGAAAATGTGCAAATGTGTTTAAAGCTTTGCTGATGTTACTGTGCACTGATAGATAGGAGACCTGTGCTTTTGTGTGGGATACATTGTTCCAATTACATTTTCATAGCCTGAGATGCAATTTTGGCCTTGCAGCTAAATAGAAAAATCAATCGAGCTTTGATTCACAATCAGCATACACTAGATGCGAATTCGATTTCTCCCATTGAATTATTACATCAGTATCAAAAACATTAATCTTGAAAGTAAAATTGAATTAATAGTTAAACTTTAACATTTGTTTGAAGAGTTTTCTATTTCAGAAGTGCAACATTAAAATACTTTATTTTAAATTAGTTAGTATTAGCTGAACAATTTTTATCATTCTATTGTGAAGATTCAGATCAATGTAATAATTTCACTTATTTGTTCATTATTGTTAGTACTTAAAGTCCTGAATTTAGTTAACAAGTGTATGCCAAGCAACAACATGTGATGTCACACCTATTTGACTACTTTACCATTTCTATTTGATCATGTTATGAATTGTACAAAAACACACCTCGTGCCACCGAGTTTCACTATTTCAGCCTACATCAAATACTAATAAGTATACACTATGCCAAGACCTGTAGATGTCTCTTTTTTATGCAGCTGGAAAATGAAGTTTTGTGTGGTTCCAAAGAAATTAGTTTGGCTGTAGGAAGTTAAATACTGTTTTCATATTCTCAAATGGCTTGAGTTGCCCTCGTGAGATTATAGTACTTAACCATCCTTTGGGTCACGTTCTGCAACATTTAGCAACATTAATGGTAATTAGTATTTCAGGTGGTGGAGTTGTGCTACAAATAAATAAAAAATGGGAGTCATTTTGTAATACTCCCTCATTGTAATCTTATCCATATAACTCATTTCGATGTCTTCCAACCTTGATAATGTTGAATTTATAAATCCACTGTTTTTACTTCTAATTTCCATATAAATTATACGTGGTTGCAGGAGGGCTGTGATTGGAAACTAAATATTCCAGGATTTCGCTGCTTCAGGTGTGATAGAATTGGAGGGGCAAGAGGTGGGGGTGTTGCATTGCTAGTCAGGGAAGATATATTTCAGCAGTGCTTTGGCAGGATAGATTGGAGGGCTCATCTAGGGAGGCTATTTGGGTGGAATTGAGAAGTGGGAAAGATGTAGCAACTCTTATAGGGGTGTATTATAGACCGCCAAACGGGGAACGAGAATTGGAAGAGCAAATATGTAAGGAGATAGCAGATATTAGTAGTAAGCACAAGGTAGTGATTGTGGGAGATTTCAACTTTCCACACATAGACTGGGAAACACATTCTGTAAATGGGCTGGATGGGTTGGAGTTTGTAAAATGTGTGCAGGATAGTTTTTTGCAGCAATACATAGAGGTACCTACTAGAGGAGGGGCAGTGCTGGACCTCCTGTTAGGAAATGAGACGGGACAGGTGGCGGAGGTATGCGTTGGGGAGCACTTCGGGTCCAGTGATCACAATACCATTAGTTTCAATATAATTATAGAGAGGGTCAGAACTGGACCTAGGGTTGAGATTTTTGATTGGAGAAAGGCTAACTTTGATGCGATGCGAGATGATTTAAAAGGAGTGAACTGGGACATTTTGTTTTATGGGAAAGATGTAGAAGAGAAATGGAGGACATTTAAAGGGGAAATTTTAAGAGTACAGAATCTTTATGTTCCTGTTCGGTTGAAAGGAAACAGTAAAAATTGGAAAGAGCCCTGGTTTTCAAGGGAAATTGGACATCTTGTTCGGAAAAAGAGGGAGATCTACAACAATTATAGGCAGCATGAAGTAAATGAGGTGCTTGAGGAGTATAAGGAATGTAAAAAGAATCTTAAGAAAGAAATTAGAAAAGCTAAAAGAAGATATGAGGTTGCTTTGGCAAGTAAGGTGAAAGTAAATCCAAAGGGTTTCTACAGCTATATTAATAGCAAAAGGATAACGAGGGATAAAATTGGTCCATTGGAGAGACAGAGTGGACAGCTATCTGCAGAGCCAAAAGAGATGGGAGAGATATTGAACAATTTTTTTTCTTCGGTATTCACCAAGGAGAGGGATATTGAATTATGCGACGTAAGGGAAACTAGTAGAGTAGCTATGGATACTATGAGGTTCAAAGTAAAAGAAGTACTGACACTTTTGAAAAATATAAAAGTGGATAAGTCTCCAGGTCCTGACAGGATATCCCCTAGGACATTGAGGGAAGTTAGTGTAGAAATAGCCGGGGCTATGACAGAAATATTTCAAATGTCATTAGAAACGGGAATAGTCCCCGAGGATTGGTGTACTACGCATGTTGTTCCATTGTTTAAAAAGGATTCTAAGAGTAAACCTAGCAATTATAGACCTGTTAGTTTGACTTCAGTGGTGGGCAAATTAATGGAAAAGATACTTAGAGATAATATATATAAGCATCTAGATAAACAGGGTATGATTAGGAACAGTCAACATGGATTTGTGCCTGGAAGATCATGTTTGACTAATCTTCTTGAATTTTTTGAAGAGGTTACTAGGGAAATTGACGAGGGTAAAGCAGTGGATGTTGTCTATATGGACTTTAGTAAGGCCTTTGACAAGGTTCCTCATGGAAGGTTGGTTAAGAAGGTTCAACTGTTGGGTATAAATTCAGGAATAGCAAGATGGATTCAACAGTGGCTGAATGGGAGAAGCCAGAGGGTAATGGTGGATGGCTGTTTATCGGGTTGGAGGCAGGTGACTATTGGGGTGCCTCAGGGATCTGTGTTGGGTCCTTTGTTGTTTGTCATGTACATCAATGATCTGGATGAAGGTGTGGTAAATTGGATTAGTAAGTATGCAGATGATACCAAGATAGGGGGTGTTGTGGATAATGAAGAGGATTTCCAAAGTCTACAGAGTGATTTAGGCCATTTGGAAAAAATGGGCTGAAAGATGGCAGATGGAGTTTAATGCTGATAAATGTGAGGTGCTACACCTTGGCAGGACAAATCAAAATAGGACGTACATGGTAAATGGTAGGGAATTGAAGAATACAGTTGAACGGAGGGATCTGGGTATAACCGTGCATAGTTCCTTGAAGGTGGAATCTCATATAGATAGGGTGGTAAAGAAAGCTTTTGGTATGTTAGCCTTTATAAATCAGAGCATTGAGTATAGAAGCTGCGATGTAATGTTAAAATTGTACAAGGCATTGGTGAGACCAAATCTGGAGTATGGTGTACAATTTTGGTCACCCAATTATAGGAAGGATGTCAACAAAATAGAGAGAGTACAGAGGAGATTTACTAGAATGTTGCCTGGGTTTCAACAACTAAGTTACAGAGATAGGTTGAATAAGTTAGGTCTTTATTCTCTGGAGCGCAGAAGGTTAAGGGGGGACCTGATAGAGGTCTTTAAAATGATGAGAGGGATAGACAGAGTTGATGTGGACAAGCTTTTCCCTTTGAGAATAGGGAAGATTCAAACAAGAGGACATGACTTCAGAATTAAGGGACAGAAGTTTAGGGGTAATATGAGGGGGAACTTCTTTACTCAGAGAGTGGTAGCGGTGTGGAATGAGCTTCCAGTGGAAGTGGTGGAGGCAGGTTCATTGGTATCATTTAAAAATAAATTGGATAGGCATATGGATGAGAAGGGAATGGAGGGTTATGGTATGAGTGCAGGCAGGTGGGACTAAGGGGAAAAAAAAATTATTCGGCACGGACTTGTAGGGCCGAGATGGCCCGTTTCCGTGCTGTAATTGTTATATGGTTATATGAATGTGGTGGATCTGTGGAATTCATTGTCGCAGATGGTGTGGAGTGCAAATCATTGGGTATTTTTAAAGCAGAGATTGATAGGTAAAATTTACGGGGAGAAGGCAGAAGAATGGGATTGGGAGGGGAAAAATAGATCAGCCATGATCAGATGGCAGAGCAGACTTTATTGGCTGAATGCCCTAATTCTACTTCTGTCTTATGGCCTTGTACACAAACTATTGTTATTGTCAAAGATAACACAAAGAAACACAATGAGCCAGATCATGCTCAGTCCACCACTATGCCCATGGTTGGACATGCCATTTTCTCCATGGTCACACTTGCTTTGCCTGGCTGTGTGTGTCCAGTTGTCCTCCAGGACTTTCTACCTCAATTATCCTACCTAGTGGATCTCCAGAGTGCAAACTCCAAAGCTTCACCCGACAGAAGACTACGATTGCCTCCTGATAATTTGGTGTTGCCCAAGTCCTTTGAATAATTTATAAATGTTTCCAGTAATTGAATGGGTTTAAATTATGTTTTCTTTTAAACATTATTGGGTGGGGGGGTTTAGAGCTAAGAGTTCTGCCATTATCCCCCATTATATTTCATTATTTGGCTATATTAATTGAACTTGGAGCTATGTGAAATGAGATGCAATGAAAAGCAAAATTCTGGCAAAAGTCCTTTATGCCTTTTATATTGCCTGTCATCACAAACTGTTATAAATACTTAATTTTTGATCTTGTGAGACTTGAACTGTCAATCTTTCCAATTTTCTTCTAATATCAGTTGAGTGCCTTCTATGAAATTATATACTCGCAACCATCTATCAGACTTTTAGATATCCCAACTCCTATAAACCAACTCCCTCACACCACATGTAAATGTGTCCATCTTTCCATGAATGTAAATTATATTCCTGGATGAAACTATTAAACATCTCTTCCCCAAAACCAAAGCTCTGAATTATCAATAATAGCTTTGACATTTTGAATCCTAGTCTTAATTTCCCAAAATAGCCAAGTTTCTGTTTTTACATCTGGATTTATGAATTCAAAGAATTCCATCCTGAAAAAGGAAAATAAAACTTTCACTGCCAATTCTATTCTAATAAACATATCTCTTGTCTACCAACCCTTAAACCCTGGTCAAGAGCAGCTCATTGCTCAATCTTCTTATTGACAATCACCTTTTAGGTGATTACAACAATACTATGCTCAGTATAGCAGATTGGTTGTAAGTTACTGGTATCTATATCAATGCAGGGCTGCCTGGCTCTGGTACAGGACCACAAATTCACTTAATTCTTCGATTTGTTCCCTTGTGTGCTCTTTGGGTGTGAGATGATATTTTAACCTTTCGTGACAACTGATTAAAAATCTAATTTTTTTTTTTGGCAAGAAATCATGTTGGCTGCACTTTGTGATTTTTTTTTTTGTGTAATGTAATCAGGCTCTAAATTATGTTAGATTCCTAGATTAGAATTATGTCCGGAATTACCTATAAAAATATATATTTTTTCAACAGTTGCTAATCAGATCAATGAAACATTTTTCCTTGGATTTTTGACAAGTTATGATGTTCATTTTATTTTCAGTAACAAAATAAATTCAACCTATTTCAAAATCTCTTACTGAAGATTTATTTAAGAGTTATTAATTAACAATTCTATCTGGTATCTTGGAATTGAGGCAATTATATGTGCATAATGGCAGCAATTTTTGTATTAACTGCGGAGCCATTGAAAAATGATGGTTAAACTTGTGAGGATGAAACTATTTTATTTAAAAGGTATTTATTTTACTTGAAGAAAATAAAAAGATGAAACTCGAAAGCAGAATATCCTCTAGCACATAAAATATCAATGTTTCTTATTAATCAAATCCACAAAATCCTTTTTTTTTTAAATTGCCTGCTTTCCTTACTAATAACTATTGTGATGAGTGCATAAAATTAGCATTTAAGAATAATGGATGTAAGGAATGAGAAGAGGGTAAATCATGCGCTTAATGCCACTTAAGAATAATTCCCGAGAGAAAGAACTATAGAGCTGTTGGGCTATTAAGTTTATTGTGACATTTAAAATAAAGTCAATGGTAAAATAAATAGTAATTGAGTTATAAGCTTTGTTCTTGGCTTGGTGATAGATGGGTACTAATTGATCACTTCAATGAATCATTCAAGGTTGGTTCATGGTTAATGGAGCAGATGTAAGAAAATAAATGATCTTAACTGTTCCAATATCATTATCAGAAAAAGTGATAATAGGAAGGATATTCAGCAATTCGTTCTCTTGATGTACAGAAAGGAATGTTGGAACATTACTTGGCATTTTCCTGATATTTCGCTATGTGTTTTGTTTGTTCATGGCTGGGGGCAATAACTCGTGTCAGTGGGCAAAGTTTCGGGAGTCTTCCGATACAATGTGAAACTTGGCAGATTAACACGGAACAGCATCATAGGATTGTTAGAGCACCAAAGGAGGCCATTTGGCCTTCTAGTCCATACTGGCTTTGTATAAAAGATCTCCAGTTAGTTCCACTCCTCGTCACTCTCTGCATAGCCCTGCAGCTTTCGTTTACCAATACAGGTGCACAACCTTTTATCCGAAAGCTTTGGGACCAGGCACTTGTCGGATTTTGGACATTTTCGGATTTCCGAATGGAAGATTTTTAGCGTAGATTAGGAAGGTAGCGCGGGCGGCTTGAAAAGTCTGGAGCGGCTGCCTCCTCCCCGGAGACCGGGGAATCATTGCAAAAATGTTAGTCAGTTAGTTTGGAGGGATGTTTTGTGGGGGGGGTGGTGGGGGGGGCTAAAGGGGGAGGGGGGTTAAGGGGGAAACTTTTGATTCTTAGTCCCCTACCTGGTCGGCGACTCCCAACATCGCGGAGCTGGGGGCTCTGTCTGACCGCGGGCGGCGCCGGTTGGAGCTCCGACCCCGGCAACTCTTCCCCTGGCTGCGAGGCGCTCCAAATCCAGCGCTGCCCGCGGCCGGCTGCCCGCAGTCCCAGCTCCGCGAATGTTGGGAGTCGGCGGCCACAGCGCTCCGGAGCTTACCGCACGGCGACCCGGTAAGGCATTGCCCGCTCCCCGCTGGTATCCCAGCGCTGCGACGCCGCCGACTCCCAACATTCGCGGAGCTGGGGCTGCGGGCGTCCGGCCGCGGGCGGCGCTGGATTTGGAGCGCCGCGCAGCCAGGGGTAGAGTTGCCGGGGTCGGAGGTACAACCGGCGCCGCCCGCGGCCGGACGCTCGCAGCCCCAGCTGGGAGTTGGCGGCCACAGTGCTGCGGAGCTTACTGCACGGCGACCCGGTAAGGCATTGACCGCTCCCGGCCTCTCCGACCAGGTAGGGGACTAAGAATTAAAGTTTACCCCTTCACCCCCCCTTCACATAAAAGCCCTCCAAACTAACTGACTAACATTTAAGCAATGATTTACAGATGTTTAAGTGTCTCCCCGGTCTCCGGGGAGGAGGCAGCCGCTACAGTAGTACAGACCTGGGTTGACCGTGGGTCGTTTCGGGTCAAGTTTGGCGCCAAATGCGAGCTTTGGTATGCAGACGAAATCCTGGAAAAATGGCCGGTTTTCGGAGTTTTTCGGTTTCCGGAACACCGGATAAAAGGTTGTGCACCTGTAGTAGGCAAGATAAAGCCAACAGTACTATAATTATTGCTGCCTACCAAATAACCTGGCAAATATCAGAAATTAATTTGTGTATGTCTTGCCTACAAAAGTATTGGTTCATTATTATCATGTGTTCTGAGGCCGTGTGTAAAACTTTTATTTGCATGTTATCCAGCAAAATACTATACACAAGTATAATCAAGCCATACACAAATACAATAGGTAGTGCGCAGAGAAAATTACTACAGCATAGAATATAGTTTTACAACATTGCAGTTGTGGAGTTGAGGTCCATTGTAGCTTGCAGTTATAGAGTTGAGGTCCAATGCCACAGCGAGGTAGGTCAGAAGATCGGGACTTCACCCGAACTTATGCGTGAACCATTCAATAGTCTGCTAACAGAGGGGAACAAGCTGTTCCTAAATCTGGTATATGCTTACAAGATTCTGTATCTTCTACCCAATCGGTGAGGGGAGAAGAGGAATGACCAGGGGTTGATAAAGATCCTTGATTATATTGGCAGGGGTGGGGGGGTGTTATGAGAGGCTGGTTACAATGATGATCTAGGCTACAGCCACAATTCTCTGCAAATTCTCAAACCAACTGTGATGCAACTGGATAGTATGCTTTCCACAGTGTATTCATAAAAATTACTACAAGAGGTGTTGGAGTGGCCATATCTTCAATGTGGGTGACTCAGGGCAGACTGTTGGGAATATTTATGCCTAGGAACTTGAAGCTCACAATCATTTTCAATTCAGCATCATTGATGCTGATTGGGGCATGCTTGCTGAAGCCAATAACTGACTCCTTCATCTTGCTGACATTGAGGGAGAGGATGTTTTCTTGACACACCTGTTACAAAATTATCTACTTCCTTCCTGACATCTAACTTGTAATTCGAGATCTAGCCCACTGTAGTGGTGTCATCCGCAAACCTGTAGATGGAAATCGAGCACAATTTGGTCACACAGTCCGGACTGTATGGGAAGTGTAGTAAGGGGCTGAGAATGCATTCTTGCAGGGCTCTGGAGTTGAGAATTATTGAGGTGGACATTTTGTTGTGTATCCTCACTGACTGGCACATGGGACAGTCGAGGATCCGGTGATCAAGTTGGGGACTGACTCCCAGATTCCGTATGAGATGTTTTGGCTTGAGGGTAAGGTATCTTCCATGTGGTATTAGGATCATAGGTTTTGGCTGTATAGGCTTATCACATTAACACGGGTCCCGTCAGGATGAGTTTTCATGCAAGTTGACATTTTAGAATCTTTGTAAAATCATGAAATTCTACTTTTGTATTTCCTTCCTCAAATGAACTTGTTAGCTGGCTAATGGTCAACCCTTGGAAAGATATGAATAGGGTTCATACTTGTAGCTGGCTAGTTTTCACACAACGGTTGGTCAAAGAGCTTCTTCCTAAGATTCAAACTCTGAGTTAGTGCATACAGATCTTGAGGAGGGCCACTGTATGATTCTAAATACAAAGTGCAGTTCTCGTTTTGAAACATAATATTTTGAAATGTGGCATGGGAAATCATTGTCTGATATTGTAAACTTTTGGAACCAAAAGAATAATTGATAAAGTAAAGTAGAAACTTCAAATAAGTATTGAACCTCTTTAAACTTTATAAATGCAAGAATAGATGAAAAAAGTACTAACCAGAGTACCCCATCAGCCAGTTCAACTTTCTCTGCTGGTACTCTATACTTGTTTGCCCTCCCATTTCAAATTTCTTTATAAATAATTTTCAGGATGTGTAATATGGGGAAATACAGCCTGATATTTTGTTTTAAATGGATGCTAAACACCCCAATTTTCCTGTTATATCAGACCTAATTTTAGTTTCTCAATGTTTTCTTTTTTGCTTATTGCTTTTCAGTCAAAACGGAACCAATGAGCACCTGTGACATTGCTACAACGACCCAAGAAGAGGCTTTAGACAATTTCTCAGGTAAGGGTGATAAATATTATGCTCTCCATGTTTTAAGCAAGCTCAATGCAGATGAAGAATCGGATTACAGGTTTCATCCCTGCAAACCAGCCCTAAAGCTAATTCCACTCCTGAATTGCTATTGAAGTGAAGAAGGGACATTTGTGAAATCAATAATCCAGCATCATGTTGTTATTTACCTGGGTTGACTTCCCTTCACCCTGCTCAAGAGAAATATAAGCTATGAAAATGGTTGCTAAAGCAATATGAATATTACAATTGAGCTGTAATTTGGGAAAGAAAAGTATTAGCCAGGATTTGGGGAAGCCAGGATATTAATGAATATTTTCCATTATTTGTATAAAGGATCACATACAATGTAGAGGCGTGCCGAATGTAATCATTTAATGTGCCATCAAACATACCCCTTCATATGTCCGATAGGTTAGACTTTACAGCATGGAAACACGCCCCCTCAACCCATTGAATCCGTGCCGATCGTCAATCGCCCACACGAGCAGTATACTACACACATTAGGGCTAATTTACAATTAACAGAAGACAATTAGCCTACAAATCTGTACGCCTTTGGAATGTTGGAGGAAACCGGATCACCCGGAGAAAATTCACACGGTCATAAGGAGAATGTACAAACCGCATACAGACAGCACCCTTGGTCAGGTTCAAACCTGGGTCTGTGGCACTGTAATGGGCCTGTCCCACTTTTTTTAGGTTACTGCTGGCGACTGTCATTGTCGTAGCAGGTTGCCGAAAAAACGGCGACTGGACCCCCCTACGACAGTGTTTACGACAATCTACCACCTAATTGACGTCGAGCTACGGCAAGCTACCAACAACCGGTGAACCATTAGGACGTCCACCTACGACCACACCTACGACAACACAGGTGACAACCTATGACAACTAAAGTCAACCTACGTCCACCCGCGACAAGCTACGACCCTGTCGGCGATAACGGAAGACAACTTAAGACAATTCAGTCGCCAGTACCTGTTGCCGTAGGTATTCGCCAATGGAATTCACTGAAATCAGCACCGGCGACAAACTACGTCATTCTGGTGACAACCTACAACCACACCTACTGCAGGAGAATTCAAGCCAATGGTCGCTGAAAAGTTTTGAACATTTCAAAATCCAGCGGTATCAGAAAAACGCTACGATTCTTTGGGCGACTGTGGAGACTACTTATGACCATATAGTCGACACCCTGGCGACCATGTGGCGACAGCCTAGTCACCTAAAAAAATTGCTTATGTGGGACAGGGGCATGAGGCAGCAACACTACCGCTGTGCCACTGCCCAGTTTAATGTGTAGGTGATGGAGCAAAAAAAAAAATGATGACTGACTGTGCTGGAACTAATGCCAACCTGACAAGGATCTGCAGATCAGTGTACCATGCTTGAGGACAGAAGGAGAGTTTAGAGAGAGTTCATAAGCCATTTATCAAAGTGATTCCAAGGTGCATAGATTAGAGAGGGTGGGGCTGTTTTATATGAATATAGAGTTTCAAAGAAATCTGATTGAGGTATGTACAACAATGAAGTTGACAATCAGGATCATTACAAAGTGCTCCCTCTGGCAGAGGGGTCAAAACCAAGAGGGGTAGAATAAAGGTAATTGGCAAAAGGGAAGTGAAAAATCTGGTTACAGAGAAAGCAGTTAGGATCTGGAGACACGATCGGGGGCAGTAATCGAGGCAGATTTCATTTATGGTGTTGAAATGGATCCAGATAATTGTGTGAAAGAGTTTGCAGGGCTATGGGGAGAGGGTAGGGAGTGAGACTAACCAAATAGCTTTTACACTGCTACACTACCTCCACTGCATAAGTAAGGCCCTTTGCAAACTGGTAGAACAACTTATCTTCTAATATTTGCAATCTTATGGAATGAAAATTGAACTTTCCAACTTTGGGTAAATTACTGTCTCAGTGGTTTCCATTATTAGGTTTATGTCTTCTCAACCAGTTTATTTAAAATGTCTGATGGTCAGTCCTTTAGCTCAGCAACACAGTGCTGAAACAGGCCCTCCGGTGCACTGGGTCCATGCCGACCAGCAATTGCCCTGTGCACTAGCACAGTCCAACACACTCGGGACAATTTATAATTCTACCAAAGCCAATTGACCTACAAACCTGCACGTCTTTGGAGTGTGGGAGGAAACCGGAGCACCCAGAGTAAACCCATGTGGTCACAGGCAGAACGTACCAGCATTTTAACAGGGAGAAGTAACCAATTATTTCAGGGAGCTGGTCTCTCAGCTCGAAGATGGACACAAAAAGCTGGAGTAACTCAGAGGGACAGGCAGCATCTCTGGAGAGAAGGAATGGGTGACGTTTCGGGTCAAGACCCTTCTACAGATGTGAAGGTCTTGGTGATGTTGAATAGAAATGAAGTTAAGGAGGTAAAAGCTGGGTTTAATTGATAAGATGAGAGTGAGTTTGGGGAGCTAAAAGAGATGTGGACTTGGGCCTAGGAGGAGTAGAGCCTGGGGTAACTGGAGAAGAAAACGTTTTTGTATTAAGCATGCTTCTTTTTTGCCATATTCAAATTAAAGGCAGGTTCATTTGATCAAAAGTTTCATCTGCACTGCAGTCCAGTGGGGTTCTATTGAAATCTTCCTGTCATTGGGTGGGATGTGACTGATCTGGTCTGCCACATTTTCCTGCAGTCATGTTTTGCAGCCCTGGGGGTTTCAATCGATCTCAGCTGTACAGCAGAGTGATGTGAGTAGCAAACAGGCCTCGGCCAATCGATCCGAGGCTCCATCCATTCAACATCCTGAAGGTGTTTAATAACTCGTTGCTATCAAACGCCTTTAACAGTTTTCAAATATATAACAATTTATATTTAAAATCAATGAGTAAATAATTAAATACATAATACATTAACAGACTAAAAAACATATATATGTAAGACAAGACTATTAGGCCCACTACTTACCTTTTTAATCAAATCTGATGCTCGCCTTTAAAAACAATGGGCCTGTATTTCTTAAGCCAGCTCCCTCATTGTGAAGCTAAGGGGTAAGATGTAAAGTGCACCTGGTTCCTCACTCAGTATGTTAGTGTGTGTCACCTGTGGACTCAGTGGAACAGCAAAGCAGGAGGGTGATACATTAACATCTAACCTCCAGCCCATCTCTAGCTTTCTTGCTGTAATATACAGATACTTAGATTTAAATACAAACTGACTCATGAGAACAATATTGTTGGCAGTTCTCTGTGGAACTGCTGGCCACAGATGAGTCTAAATTGACCACTGCTTATTTTGGTGATATTATTTAAATTGCTTTAGACGTACAGTCTATCTACTAAGTATTGTTACCAATTATTGTATTTAGTGCATAGATGTAGAAGATTGGTCAATTCTCTGGACACGGTTGTTAAGATGTCCACCCAGTAACTGATTCTATTGTTTAATGGCACCTTAATTTGAAATGAAGTTCACATTGAACACATTGTTCACAACAATTGCAGGCCAAAGGAGCCTCAGGCTCCTTTCAAATTGCCTCTGTCATTAACCTTCCAATGGTACATGCACATTGTTGCATTTCTCACTGATCCAGCAAGTATGTATCCTGAATTTAATGGTATTTGCATTAAAGGATTAAAAATATAACACTCTAAGACTGATTCTATTCTTCTGTGCAACCCATAGAAGAGTACATGTGGGAAATAGTGTGCAGACATTTCATATTTATCTGTCCACAAGGGTGATTTCACCTGTATTGCTGAGTGGGTAACTGACCCCAGGAGATTGCTCACCCATTACGAAACACCATCTGATAACCATTTCCATCAGTTTCAGTGTAAACCAAGCAGGTTCTATAATGGCCAGCAACCTGCTTGGCACTTTAACACCTAAGCTGGAGGTAAAGATAACCCTTCATTACGTTTAATGAGCAGAAACCATGAGTTAGACACAAACCTTTCCATGATGCACTCACTGCAGGTGTTGAGCCCTCTTGCATCATAGATATTGACCCTTATAAATTAATATATTATTTACTTCATCTGTGCTGAGTTTGTTTACTGGAGATGGTAAGACTGCGGTTGGCTATAGTGCTGTTAACATCAGGGAGGAAAATAATTTATGAATTTGTTAATCTAAAAATAAACATTCTGAGGAGCTAAGGATAATAATTCGGATGAAGAATTGAATGATTTGCTCATTTATAAACTCTATTTGATGGGAAATAATTTTGGATGAGGAGTCTGATGAGTGATATATTGCCATGTATTTGGACTCCTTGTGAAGATGAAAAAGTCATTAAATTAAGATCTCAACAGACAACTATTCAGTGACGTACTGGAACATCAAATAAGAACTCATCCATCGATTGTCAGAAAAGGAAAAGAGAAATTGGATAAAATAAAGTAAAGGAGTTGATTTATGTATTAGATATTGATGGAATAGTAGAATACAATAATTAGTTGAGCATGATTAGAAAATAATAATTTTGTATTATTACTTAAGCAAGAATATGACTGAACATACTCAAGAATACAATTTTGTAGCTCTACGACTACTTATCGTGTAATTATTTCCTTATTTATTTTCATTCTGTTCAGGAATTGGTGGTGGCTTTAGTCCTGGGGAAACGCATCATTTCTCTCCACATATTTATCCTTCCAAGTAGGTTTTCTTTTATTCTTCAAAATAAGCAGCATTTAAGACAATTAAATTCCTCAGCCTGCTGCTTGTGTTTTATCACATTTTAAACATTAGTTACAAGGGAAATAATACTTTGATGTCTTGAACCCAAAGTTACTGTTTTTTACAATATGCTCATTTTTCTTGTGTAAGAAGAAACTGTAGATGCTAGTTTAAACCGAAGATAGACACAAAAATCTGGTGAACTCTGCGGGACAGACAGCATCTCTAGAGAGAAGGAATAGGTGACGTTTCAGGTCGAGACCTTTCTTCAGACCCGATCCTCTCGTCGACCCGAAACGCCACCCATTCCTTCTCTCCAGCAATGCTGCCTGTCCCGCTGAGTTACTCCAGCTTTTTGTGTCATGGGTCTTTTTTTTCAGGAAAAAAGTATTTTCTAACTTATTTAATCTGAGTCTGAGTGTTAGAATTAACTATAACTTTATGCAGCTTCTTTATGCATTTATGTTTTTTTTATTATTCCAAATCACTCCTCCTTTGTTACAAACAGCAGGTCATATCCACACATTCTCCCAACACCACCTTCACAAACGATGGCATCATACGGGCAGTCTCCATATGCCACAGGAATGCAGCAAGCAGCTACCTATGCAAGCTATCCCCAGCCAGGTCAACATTATGGAATCCCATCCTATGGTAAGCAGATATTATTTAAATAAAATATATACTTTTTTCTTTATTGTCTGTCCCTGCACAGAATGACCTCAAGAGTAACAGCAAATGTTACATTTTGTTTGACGTTAGATGTTGTTTTACATCAAATAACTTTTCTGTTTCTAATGTACCTAAATGAGAATCTACAGATCTGATGACATTAACCGATGTAGGTGCATTATGGGCAGGCATCAAGACAGAAGGTGGATTGACTCAAATGCAGTCACCTGGCCAAACGGGATTTCTAAGTTATGGTTCAAGCTTTAGTGCACCTCAACCAGGCCAAGCCCCTTACAGTTACCAAATGCAAGGTCTGTGCCATCTCATGTGATTTAAACAATTTCATTGTGCAGTGTTGTTTAACCAATGCATGCTAACTTTAAAGATCAATGTTTGCCACCGACAGTTGTATTGGTGTACATAAAACCTGTACTTGGGTCTTAAAGTATTTTAATGGTCAAAATCACTTCATTTGAGACTAAATGGGATTAACATGGAGCATGGCCAAGCTTGGAAACGTTTACTTTGGTGTCACTTTCAGTATTAAAATACTTCAAAACAAATGTTTGGAGCCTTGCTCTGTTATGGATTCCATTCATTAATAATTTAATATAAATTCACAGGATTTTCATTTTTTTTCAAAATGTGATTATCCTATGTAAAAAAATATTTTTTAATTTCTATCTTCCTGTTGAGTTTTGAAAGGAAACTGTTGCAAGCAGTAACCTGTGTTATTTAGGTTCACCACAGTGGTGAGACCATACTGTGGCTTTGAAAACAATTTTAATTCCACTTGCACCTTTGGATGATTGATCAAAAGGATATCAATTATGGTTTAATCTTCAGATTGGCAGAGCAGTTTCGTGTTGAAAAACTCGGGTGCATTTAAAGATTCTCTCTACTCTCTTCCCTTGGTTTCCTACCTTCTGTATCTCCAAAATAAACCAACAGCACAACTATCCATGGGTAAAATAAGAACACAAGAGACCGCAGATGCTGGAATCTTGGGCAAAAATATTTTGGGAAGGAGATAGAAGTGGGCAGTACAGGGTTAAGAAACTATACGTGTGGGAGCTGTGTTCTCCAGAACATCATCTGAAACTTGACTCTATTACTTCATTGAAATTGAGATTCAGAAGTAAAATTTACTAAAAAAAAATCAACCACTACATTGGAATGACCAACAGGAATCATTTCAGAGTATCTGCTAGTTTCTGGCTTTATATCACAACCTTCTCCACCCTCCCCCACTTCGTGAAGGTCTTGTGATTTGTGAAATGTTAGATTCAATTACTCTAGGCCAAGTGATTTCAATGTTAGAAAAGACGTGCACACCTCTTCAGCTGCCATGGAGGTAACTGGCCTTCCTTAATTGCAACTTGCAAGGAAGACCTATCTCTTTCCCCCGCCTGAAGTTGACTTCCAATTTTTACAATTCTGTACCTAGAAACATGCCTGAAATATTAAAACTGTTTGAATTGATGTCACAATTCTGCCAAATTCTGGAAAATTATGGGCCTAATTAGAAAAAAGAGGTTTGTAGCCTGGGGTTGCTGTGATAAATTCCAGCACAAGGAATGCTGGAGAAAAAGATGGCTTTAGCGGACAAATTAACATCAATATACAGGTAGCCAAGTTAATTATAGGAATGGAATAGATTTAAACTGGTGTGGTGGGGAGGTAAATCTCAGGTCAAAAAAACTCAGCAGTGAATTGAGCCCCATGTTGAATGAAGTTAAGAATTAGAATCAAATGAAGAAGGATTATGGCTGTGAATGCCAGTAGAGAACAGACTACTGACAAAGGTCAAGGCAACAAAGATGAACGCTAAAGGTAATAAGAATAAACTACAATTCATCAATGGAAGCAAAAATGATACAAGTAATGTAGAATCGTGACAAAGAAAAAAATATGGAGCACAAAGGCAAGGCAGGGAAGAAAACATTGAACCCCTACACATTTTAGTGTAAAAGAATAACAGTTGATTTGATTCTACACAGAGTTGCTGAATTGTAGCCAATGTTATTTTAGCTTGAGTTGTGTTTGGCCTTTCCTATCATCTGCTCAGAGTGGCTGTTCAGCTTTTGGAAACATTAATACAATTCTCTCTCGGATCTGTGTGTGCATAAAGGGTTGCTTATGCTATTAATTTCCATTCTCTTGCTGCTGTCTAACCTTCGGTCACTATTAAAACTGCCAACAAAAAGCCAGATTCTACAGGTTCAGTCAAAATCTGTAGCCAAGTATGCTTTTGGCTCCACAGTAGTTCTGTAGTCCGTAGCCTACCTTTGTCATCTGCCTCTCGTTCTTCTTGCAACCTCCAAAGACCTACCCGAGGGTGATACCCAATGATGAAGAAGACACAAATTGACATGGTGGAAAGCAGAAAACAGTCTCTGGTTGCCTGACTGGGCACCTGCAGTTCAGCAGACGTATGCTAATGAAGATGAGGCCCGATTTCAGAAGTGCCTTGGGCATCTGGTTTCTGGTGCACACAGAAAGCACAAAAAACAGATTTGAAAAATCTACCGCATAGATTAATAAATAAAGAAAGAGAAAATAGACCATGTGGAGGTATTGCTTTTTTTTTTAAACAATGATACGATGGGAAAGGAAATAATAGCATCTGGATTTAATGAGAACATGATAATTGCTTTGTGGATTGAAATGATAGGGAATAAAAGAAAGAAGCAAGTTGTTTTAATCCGCTTCAGGTCATAGTTAGATTATAACCACAATGGCTGAATTGTGTAAAGAAATTAGTGAGATATTTTAAACCGTGACTGCAACTGTTACAGAACATTTCAAGGCAGAATTTACTCTCAGCTATAAGATGACTCATTCTCTCCTGATTTCCAAATTAATTTTGAAGTGATTGGGACAATACTGGAATTAGAAGTTGTATCAGAGAGTCAGCTGAACCCTTTACGGCAAAGCCCAATGTATCAAAAGGGCCCACAGAATGTAGTGAGAACTTGTAGGGGAATCAAAACAAGCCCACCCACCAGAAAGGTAAATACATTTTGACAACTCAGTTATGGCATGTCTCCAGCTTCTCCAGAACTGTGCAAGTTTTCAAACATTCTAAATGTTTGTGATATTCAGAAACCAGTAAGCACTATTACAGGCAAAAACTCAAAAGAATAAAACATTTCCAAAATGGTCAATGTGTAAAGGTAAAATTAACTGATAGTTTCCAAAGTCCTTTGCAGCTCTTTCCCTCCATTGAAATGAATAGAAAAACAATCCCAGGTTGATCTTCATGCAGATTTTCCCGTTGAGGGAGAATCACTGAGTTTGGCACAGTGAGTGAACTACTGACTTTTTAAATGTTCATCCTCTCTGGAAATCCAAAATTGTTGACAGTTGTGCTGAGTGTGGTCTGCATTCGTAGAGGAAATACTTATTTTATCTTTTGTTTTTCTCCACAAAATCTGGGTCTACAATCAACAGAGATTTATTAAATTAATCGGAATCGGACAAAACTAAAGCGATGTTGGTATTAACTGCCTTGCACAGGTGCATATTAGGCACTGGTGATGACAAAGCCCTTGCGATTTCTTGTGCCAGGGATGCTGTAGTCTTGTTCTTTTGTGGGGACAAAAACTTTGGGGGCTATGGTGCATTTAGTGGTTGAATTCTTGGTTCCTTTATCATGACATTATTATTGTATGCCTGTATAATCTGCAGTCCCTGCATATCCAGCAGAAGTTCACTTCTGTTTATTTACTTGGGCTCTTCAGAGGGTTACATTTTGCTCTGCGTATTTAATCTCTCCAAATTTTGGATAACATCCTTAATATGCTGATTTCTTTTGGTTTAATTTAAATCTTTTCCTACTCAATTATTCAAGATGACAAATATCAATTTTGTGTTTATTTGGTCATCCGGTTGAAATTATCCATGTCCTTATGGAGATTATAGATGAAGGGTTAGAGGATGGTGAAAGTCAGAGGGTGGCGAATCTGTGGAATTCTTTGCCTCTGGAGGCTGTGGAGGCCAAATCAGTGGATATATTTAAAATTCAAGATTCAATTTAATTGTCATTTGGACCCGTTGAGGTCCAAACGAAATGCCGTTTCTGCAGCCATACATTACAAACAAATAGACCCAAGACACAACATAATTTACATAAACATCCATCACATCGCTGTGATGGAAGGCCAAAAAAAACTTATCTCTCCACTGCACTCTCCCCCCCCCGATGTCAAAGTCAAAGCCCCTGGCTGGCGATGGCGATTGTCCCGCGGCCATTAAAGCCACGCCGGGTGATGCAAGGTCGCACACCGGGTTCTTGATGTTAAAGCCCCCGGCGTGCGCTCGCAGAGTCCCGCAGCCATTCCAAGCCGCGCGGGGCGGTGATGTCAGGCCCCGCTCCAGGAGCTCTTCGACCCCGCAACTCGGGCGGGAGAAGTCGCCGTTGCAGGAGCCCTGAAAAGCTGTCTCCCTCCAGGGACCCGCGGGCTCCCGGTGCCGCCGTCCGCTAGACCCGCAGTTGCAGCCTCCGAATCTCCGGAGGTCGGGCCGCAGCAGCGCAGCACCACAAGGCTCCACCCGCTCTGGACTCGGCCAGCTCCGCGACGGTGACGGTGAGTCGTCGGCACCAGAGTCCCCGGTCTTCCTGTTGCAGGCCGCTCCTCGTTGCAGCCCCAACGACAACGGAGACCCGACAAGAAAAGGTCGGGTTTCCCGTGCAGGGAAGAGATTTAAAAGTTACCCCCCCCCTCCCCCCCACCCCCCACACCCCCCCCCCCCACACCCCAACAAAAAATAACAAAAACTACATAGAAACATAGACAAAAAATAATAAAAACACGGACGGGCTGCAGAGGCCGCTGCTGACGAAAGTCACGCCGCCTACCGGACATAGATAGATAGATAGATAGATAGATTATTGATTAGTACCGGTGTAAGGTTATGGGGAGAAAGCAGGAGAATGGGGTTAGGAGGTAGAGATAGATCAGCCATAATTGAATTGCGGAGTAGACTTGATGGGCCGAGTGGCCTAATTCTGCTCACTTAGGATCTTATGAAAGGTCAGGTCATCAAGAAGCAGGACGGGTGGACATTTGCTTGTCCAAGGTGCTTTGTTGTTTGACCTTTTCCAATCATATGTTGTGTAGATTCAATAATGCACATCAAATGCTCAATCAATGTGGCTTTTTTTGCTTTTAGTCATTTAACAGAGAATGTAAAGGGCAGTCTGCTACGTTTTAGAATCCCATGAAATAGGTTAACATGGGATGCTCAGAATTTTAATGTAAACTGGCTCTTCACCCTCTTCGTTTTGGAGGTTTTGCTTCTCTTGCCTGCAAATTATGTATCACAGTGGATTTTCCCACTTTTTAAAAACCAGCGGAATAGTCTTTAGTTTAGAGATATAGCTTGGAAAAAGCCGTCCGGCCCACTGAGTCCATGTTCACCACCAACCGCAACTATCAGTTATCCCACTTTCTCATCCACTCCCTACACTTTAGGGACAATTTTACAGAGGCCAATTAACCTACAAGCCCGCAAGTCTTAGTGATGTGGGAGGAATCCAGTGCACCAGAAGGAAAACCATGCAGTTACCGAGAGACCATGCAAACTCCACGCAGACAACACCCAAAGTCAGGATCGGACTGGGTCTCTGGCACTGTGAGGGATTGTTATTCTTTAAGCAGGAACGGATAAAGTATTGTACTTTTCGCAGGATAGGATTTTAGTAAGATTACATATCTTGTGATTGGATTGTTCAATTAATAACCGAAAATATGAATCCAGCTGCAGTGGGCAAAAAAAAAGCATGAGTTTCGATAGCCATTCTCCCTGAAATTGTGTTGTCTTATTCAGCAAGTTGGATTTACAAGTTCATATTTTCAAAAGCAAACTACATACTATGAAAATGTTTATAATCTACCTCTACATAATACTGCAGAGTATTTTTCAACCATAACTTTGTGCATAAATTTATAAACTTCAACATGAGCTGAGAGTAATTGAATTTGAAATTTTATTTAATTTATTAAAGCTTGTTTTCTTGGCAGTTGCAAAGTTTAAAAATCCAAATCCCCAACCTTTTTTTCTATTTCCCATGGAAGAAAGTAAAATATATAGCCAACAGTTCAAAACTCAGCTGAATAAATTAAACGCGTGTGGTGTATTCGAGACCAGGTGTTTAGTCTGAACTCTCTTGTAGCCTTCTCCCATCAGTAACAAATTGCTTCAGTAATGTAACTAATGAAGCAGAATCCACATTGAATGCATATTCTGCCAAATATTTTACCTACTCAATCCTGAATTAAGTTTGGCAATGTGAGCTCATTCCTATGTTTTATTTTTTTCTTCCCGGTGAAAAACGGACTCCTGTTTTTTAAGATGATTATCAAATTCTTATCAGAATAAACCAAGTAATTCAAAGGAAGATTACAATTGCTTTTATTCCTTATTTGGGAGGGGGAGGTTTTAGAAAATCAGTGGGTTGGAACAAAAAAATGAGAGAGAAAAATGTTTCATAAATATACCATCTAGCTCATTAATCCACAGGAAGTTTTGGAGAGCTTTTGTTTTAAAAAAATATATATTTTCTCCCCTCATCTCCTGAAGGTGCTGACCGTTGTTGGGTAGAGTTCCTTGGGCACCAGCAGACCTTCAGGATCTCACCCACATGGCCATTCTTCATGCATGAGCCTAGAGGGTGAGAGCCCGCAGGCTTTGACCATGGGGCCATCACAGGTGAGACTGACGTCCACATGAGCATTTTCCAGCAGGAATCACTGGACAACGATCTGGAAAGGGAACCATAACTGATTTCCCCCCCTTCCTACTCCAGAGGTGTTAACACCGATTTATAGATGCCCCATCTGGCATTTGTTGAATTCTGTAGTGATTGGAGATTTAAAAAAACTGGAGCCCGGGAACCTTTCTGCCGTTTTCTGCAGCCCATACATTACCACAAATAGACCCCAGACACAACATAATTACATTTTACATAAACATCCATCACATAGCTGTGATGGAAGGCCAAAAAAACTTATCTCTCCACTGCACTCTCCCCCCCCCCCCTCGATGTCAGAGTCAAAGTCAAAGCCCCCGGCTGGCGATGGCGATTGTCCCGCGGCCATTGAAGCCACGCCGGGTGGTGCGAGGCCACCACACCGGTCTTGGTCCACCCGCTCTCCCGCGTCTCCAGGCCGCAGCGGGGCAGAGGTGTCGCGACGGCAACGGTTTGAGTCGGCACCAGAGTCCCCCCTCCAGGGATCTTCTGTTGGAGGCCGCTCCTCGTTGCGGCCTCAAGCACGACAACAGCGGCAGCAGCACAGACGAGGAAAAGGTTCCACCCGGGTCTCAGCTCCGCGACGGCAACGAGATTCAAAAAGTTTCCCCCTTCCTCCCACCCGCTCTTAATGGGTTTGTACAACAAGAGTTTGTGACTATATAATCAGGCAGCAATGAATGAAGTCATGAGATAACACAAAGCCTGATTCTTTATTGAGTCATCACTTCCTGATGGTCATTTATTGTCCAGCAGAAATTCCTAATGCCAGAGTATAAACTATTTGAGGATAATTAATCATCTCAATGTAAACTGAACACTAACTCAATCAAACCAATTCTTAACCAGGCACTATCTTTACCTAACTGCATTTACATAGCATATGAATTCTAAAGTGAAGGTGAAGCATCGTATTACTGTGAAAGAAGTGGGGTTGAAGGGTTGAGCCAAAACAACTTAATTTTCAAATTGGTTTAAATAAATGTTACCTAAGATTCAAATTTGGCCATAAATTTAGTTAGTTCACGAGCTTTTGAAGTTTTTAAAGCTGTGTTTCAATGAAAGCTTTAACATTTTTCTAAGGCTACTAGTAATGGCGAAAATACTTTCCTCTCTTCCTCTACTTTTAGCCTAATGCCATGTTTTAACATTTTAGGAGATATTTGTTTCTGGAGGATGTTCCGCATTCATCTAGATTCAGATTCAGATTCGGATTCAATTTTAATTGTCATTGTCAGTGTGGCCATATGGGTAGAGCTCAAAAATGAGAAAGGTACAATCACTCTAATGGGATTATACTAAAGTTATCCCTCTAGCTGGTGGGCAATGAAGGAACAGATATGTAGAGAGCTTACAGAAAGACGTAAACACAATGGGGTCATTGTGTTGGGGGACTTTAATTTCCCTGATATTGGCTGGAAGGTTTCCAAAGTGCAAATTCTCTGCCTCCGAGGGTGGTAGAGGTTGGTTCTCTGGATGCTTTCAAGAGAGAGCTAGATAGGGCTCTTAAAGATTGCAGAACCAGGGGATATGGGGAGAAGACAGGAACGAGGTACTGATTGTGGATGATCAGCCATGATCACATTGAATGGCGGTGCTGCAAATGGCCTACTCCTGCACCTATTGTCTAAAAAGGCATAGATGTTGAGGGCACCCAAGAGAGTTTCTTGACATGGTATGTGAATAAGCCAACTTGAGGAGAGACCAAAAGGATCTTGTATTGGGAACGAGCCTGGCAGGTAACTGATGTTGCAATGGGAAAGCATTTTGGGAACAGTGGTCTCAACGCCATAACTTATAAGATGATGATGAATAAGGATACGCTTGGATCTTTGGGGAAGTTACTAAATTGGGAAGTACAAATTACAACTAGGTAGGAGCCAGGGTAAGTAAGTAACTTGTGAGCAGCTGTAATTGAGCAAGTTCACATCAGACATGTGGGAGTTGTTTAAAGGCCCGCTGATGAGAGTTTGGGATGGCATGTTCCAGTAGGTAGGTGGGATAAAGGGCCTGTCCTACTGACGCGACTTTTCAGCGACTGTCTTCGACCTTCAAGCTCGAGGGCACTCGCCTGAAAAACCTCGAGCTGGATCATCTGTCAGCGATGAAACCGCAAGCCGGATCGACCATCTGCGCGCACGCACACACACTGCACACTACACATGACACTCACGACACACACGACACACCGCAAAGGTGGGGGCCAGTGAAAGCGGGGGAGCGCTGTCTGAAATTCACACCCGCGATGAACAGGAAGGTAAGATGGCTGGCACAGTAAGGTAAGTCCTTTAGAGAGTGCGGAGAGGGGTGGGGAGGAGAGAAGGGGAGAAAGATTGGAGACACTTTTATGAAGCCAGCCAACATTTAATGAAATTTTGTGGGCATTTAACACTATCGGTCGGTTTACTTACCTTTTTTTTTTCTCAAAGAGCTTTACCTTCGACTACCTCCGATTACCTAGGATAGCATGCAGACCTACTATGACCTACCTCGACTAAACCTACGAGTAAATAAAATATTGATATTTTCCATGGCAACCTTTTTTTACTCGCGGGCATTTCTTAGCATGTTGAAAAAACTGCCGCAACCTAGCTGAGGCCTCGAGTATGCGGGGACTACTCTGGAGCATGAAGGAGAGTTACAAAGACCTCCTAGGACCTCGTGTCGACCATGCTGCGAGCATGAGTCGAGGGCAAACTCTTCTAAACTCATGAATTAGGTTGCTGTAGTGGGACAGGCCATTAAGGATGGCAAGGTAAGGGGAAACATGGATGACCAAAATGGTTGTAAATTTGGTCACAAAGAAAAAAAAGTGTAAGTAAGGAATAGGAAATCAGACGGGGCCTTTAAGGAATATAAAACGGGCAAGAAAGTACTCAAGCAGGCGATTAGAAGGGCATAATGGGGCCATGAAATGTTATTGGCAAGTGATACTTAAGTAAATCCTAAGGCTTTATAATATAGATTAAAAACAAGAGGGTAACTGGGAAGAAGGTACAGTAAATCATCTGAGAAAGGATGGAATTTATTCTTGGAGTCGGAGGATGTAGACAAGATACGAAAATAGTTATTTGTATCTTTATTTGCCAAGGAAAAGGACATAGAGGATGATGATATTAGTATAGTGTATGATAAAATGCAGTTAGAAATCATGAACGAGGTGGTCTCTTGAAAACCATTACATGATACATCCCCGGGGCCTGATGGGATCTATCGCTGATTATTGAGAGGCAAGGGAGGAAATTGCAGAGGCTTTGACGAAAATCTTTGTATCCTCTCTAGCTGCTGGCGAGATCATGGTGGACTGGAGAGTAGCCAATGTCTTTCCTTTGTAGGCGAATACAAAGAAGGGAAGTAGAGATTATCCAGGAAATTATAGGATGGTGAATCTCGAGTCAGTGATAAGGAAACTATTGGAGAGGATTCTTTGGTACAGTATTTACTTGCATTTGGAAGAGTTTGGGATAATTGGGTACAGTTAGCACTGCTTTGTATGTGGCAGATTATGTCTTACTAACGATTGAGTTTTGTCAGGAGATGACAAAAGTGATTGATGAGGGTAGGGCAATGGATGCAATAAACATACATTTTAAAAAGGCATTTGATAAAGTCACTCAAGCTAAATTAATTCAGACGATTAACATGATTAGAATCTATGATGACAGTAGTATAGAATCAGAACTGGTTTATCCATAAAATACAGAGGGTAGTGGTGGAAGGATGTTAATTTAGCAGGGGTTGGTGACTGGTGGGGTTCTGAGGGAGCTGTGCTGTGACCTCTGGTGGACCTACCAACAGTGGAGAAAGCTGATACAAATCAGTTAAAGATATGGGTGGAGAAGTGGCAAATGGGATTTAATCTGACTAAATATGAGATGTTGCCCTTTGGGAAATTGACGTAAGGAAATTGAGTCAATGTAAAGGATTTGAGGAGAATGTAAGGTAAGGTATTCAGTTAATGGCCAGACTTTTAACTGCATTGATATATAAAGTGATCTTGGGTTTTTGAGCTTTTGGAGTATTGTCTGCAGTTCCTGTCACACTTTTAGAAGAGGAATGTGGAGGCTTTGGAGAGGGAGCAAAATAAGTTAACTAGGATCGTTCCTTAATTAGATAGTATAAAGAAAGGTTGAACAACCTTAGATTAAAGCATGACCTTCTAGAAGTATATAAAATTTGAGAGGTGTATATATAGGATACATAGTCAAAACATTTTTCCCATAGTGGAAACATAAAATAATAAACAGCATAGCCTAAAGGGGAAGAGGGAAAGTTTAAAGGAGATTTTCAGAGCAATTTTTTTTTTTAGACAGAAAGTGGTGGGTGCATGGAATGTGTTGCCAGAGATGGTGGTGGATGGAAATACATTAGTGACATTTAAGAGACTTTTAGATAGGCAAATGCATATGGATCACATGCAGGCAGAGATTAGTTGAACTTCATATCATGTTTGGCAGTCATTGTGGGCTGAATGGCCTGTTCCTCTGGCACTGTTCTTTGTTCTGCTAGTACAGGTATTTCATTATTGCCTTGTTTTACAAAATACACTGAAACCTTTTGTTTGCACGTTATCCAATTAAATCAGAGAATGCTGTATGTGATTACGTTCACGCCATATATACAAGTACAACAAATAGTGCAAAGAGAAAAATACCAGTGCAGAATACTGTTTTGCAGCATTGTAGCATTACAATTCCAGAGAAAAATACCGATGTTCCAATGAGGTAGGTTGGAAGATCGAGGCTACACCCTAGCTCATTCAGTAATCTCATAATGGAAGGGAAGAAGCTATTCTCAAGTCTGCTGGCTGTATTTTCAAGTTTTTGTATCTTTTGCCCAATGGAAGAGGGAACGGCTGGGGTGAAAATAAATCCTTGATTATGTTTAAGAAGGAACTGCAGATGCTAAAAAATCGAAGGTGCTGGAGAAACTCAGCGGGTGCGGCAGCATCTATGGAGCGAAGGAAATGGGCAATGTTTCGGGCGGAAACCCTTCTTCAGACTTGATTATGTTAGCTGTTTTCTCTAGAGATCATAAAATGTTGATGGTCAATGGTGGGGAATCTGGTCTGTGTGATGGACTGTGCTATATCCACAACACTGCAATTTATTGAAAGCTTGGTCGGAGCTGTTCCCAAACCAAGCTGTAATTTTGCTAGATAGTATGTTTTCTATGATATATCTGCAAAAATTAGTAAGAGATGTTGGACACATGCCAAACACCTTTAGTCTCTTGAAGTCTGATTGCTTTTCTGGTTGTAGCTTCAATATGATAGGCTATTCTAGACTGGGTATTGAGTAATGAGGAAGGGTTAGTTAGCAGTCTTGTTATGCGTGGCCCCTTGGGCAAGAGTGACCATAATATGGTTGAGTTCTTCATTAGGATGGAGAGTGACATAGTTAATTCAGAAACAAGGGTTCTGAACTTAGAAAGGTAACTTTGAGGGTATGAGACGTGAATTGGCCAAGATAGACTGGCAATTAATTCTTAAAGGGTTGACGGTGGATATGCAATGGAAGGCATTTAAAGGCCGCATGGATGAACTACAACAATTGTTCATCCCAGTTTGACAAAATAATAAATCAGGGAAGGTAGAGCATCCGTGGATAACAAGGGAAATCAGTGATAGTATCAAAACAAAAGATGAAGCATACACATTAGCCAGAAAAGGCAGCCTACCAGAGGACTGGGAGAAATTCAGTCCAGCAGAGGAGGACAAAGGGCTTAATTAGGAAAGGGAAAACAGATTATGAAAGAAAACTGGCAGGGAACATAAAAACTGACTTCAAAAGCCTTTATAGATATGTGAAGAGAAAAAGATTAGTTAAAACAAATGTAGGTCCCTTGCAGTCAGAAACAGGTGAATTGATCATGGGGAACAAGGACATGGCAGACCAATTGAATAACTAGTTTGGTTCTGTCTAAGGAAGATATAAATAATCTGTCGGAAATAGCAGGGGACCAGGTGTCAAATGAGATGGAGGAACTGAGTGAAAGCCAGGTTAGTCAGGAAGTGGTGTTAGATAAATTGAATGGATTAAAGGCTGATAAATCCCCAGGGCCAGATAGGCTGCATCCCAGAGTACTTAAGGAAGTAGCTCCAGAAATAGTGGATGCATTAGTAATAATCTTTCAAAACTCTTTAGATTCTGGAGTAGTTCCTAAGGATTGGAGGGTAGCTAATGTAACCCCACTTTTTAAAAAGGGAGGGAGAGAGAAAACGGGGAATTACAGACCACTTAGTCTAACATCGGTAGTGGGGGAAAATGCTAGAGTCAGTTATTAAAGATGGGATAGCAACACATTTGGAAAGTGGTGAAATCATTGGATTTATGAAAGGTAAATCATGTCTGACAAATCTTAAAGAATTTTTCGAGGATATAACTAGTAGTGGATAAGGGAGAACCAGTGGATGTGTTATATCTGGACTTTCAGAAGGCTTTTGCCAAGGTCCCACATAAGAGATTAGTATGCAAACTTAAGCACACGGTATTGGGGGTTCAGTATTGATGTGGATAGATAACTGGCTGTCAGACAGGAAGCAAAGAGTAGGAGTAAATGGGTCCTTTTCAGAATGGCAGGCAGTGACTAGTGGGGTACCGCAAGGCTCAGTGCTGGGGTCCCAGCTATTTACAATATATATTAATGATTTGGACGAGGCAATTGAATGCAACATCTTCAAGTTTGCGGATGACACTAAGCTGGGGGGCAGTGTTCACTGTGAGGAGGATGCTAGGAGGCTGCAAGGTGGCTTGGATAGGTTGGGTGAGTGGGCAAATGCATGGCAGATGCAATATAATGTGGATAAATGTGAGGTTATCCACTTTCGTGGCAAGAATAGGAAGGTAGACTATTATCTGAATGGTGGCCGATTAGGAAAAGGGGAGATGCAACGTGACCTGGGTGTCATGGTACACCAGTCATCGAAAGTAGGCATGCAGGTGCAGCAGGCAGTGAAGAAAGCAAATGGTATGTTAGCATTCATTGCAAAAGGATTTGAGTATAAGAGCAGGGAGGTTCTACTGCAGTTGTACAGGGCCTTGGTGAGACCACAGCTGGAGTATTGCGTACAGTTTTGGTCTCCTAATCTGAGGAAAGACTCTCTTGCCATAGAAGTAATCACCAGACTGATTCCTGGGAATGCAGGACTTTCATATAAAGAAAGACTGGATAGACTTGGCGTGTGCTCGCTTGAATTTAGAAGATTCACACAGTGGTGAATCCTTGGAATTCTCTGCAACAGAAAGTAGTTGAGGCCAGTTCATTGGCTATATTTAAGAGGGAGTTAGATGTGGCCCTTGTGGCTAAAGGTGTCAGGGGGTATGGAGTGAAGGCAGGTACAGGATACTGAGTTGGATGATCCGCCATGATCATATTGAATGGCGGTGCATGCTCGAAGGGCTGAATGGCCTACTCCTGCACCTATTTTCTATGTTTCTCTGTCCAGGACAGATTGCTGATGATATTTACACCAAAGAACATGAAGCTCTCAACCATTTTCACTTCAGCACCATTAATGTTGATTGGATTATGTACTCCACCATGCTTCCTGAAGTCAGTAACTCTCTCCTATGTCAATGTTCTCTGGAATAAGTCGCAAGCATGTGCAATGAGCATAAATTTTCCGCAAACTTTTGAAAGAGTGATGGGAACATTTCTGGCAGGGAAAATGTTATTTACATTTAGAACATGGATATGTCTTAATAGGCTATGTCATCGTGGTCACCATGGCTTCTTGGAACTTCCTTGATTGCTCTTTTGGGTTAGAGAGCACCTTTCAGAAGCTCTTGTTGAATGAGACTTGTTGAAACATGTTATCGCGGGTCTTGTTGAATGAGACTTGTTGAAACATGTTATCGCGGGTCCACTTGGCGATTATATTGATGTAGTATATTGGTATAGGAATGATATAGTCGCTGATATTTTGAAGCTGAGGTACCATTGGGACTGAAGGAGCAGCTCATCCTTACTCATCCATTTTAGATAAATGTTCATACGTTCTGATCAAACGTTGATTTCTTCCACGGTTTTCTTGTGGCCGAAGCTGTTGCCCTCAACTGTAGAAGTAATAAAATGTTTATTTGACCAAATGTAATGCTAAGAAGAGAAGGAATGTAAGCTAGATGATAACCAATATTCAGCCCTCGGAGCTTCTGAGTTTACCCATAGTCTTCTTGTGGATCACTTTCAATCAGGTACTAGTGATCACCTTTCTTGGAGAAAAAAGCTGAGACTGCAAAGGATCTGAGATTCAAGCTTTCTAAGAGCTGAAAAGCAGGAACTCTAAAGTAACACAGAGAGACCCACAGAAACTGAGGATGTTGAAACTAGGAAGGGGACTTGCTAAAGCAGTCAAAATGGAACCCCAAGAATTTCAGGAGGCAGGGAGAACACAAATAAAGAACTATCAGCAGACTAATGCATGGTCAATTTTAGTTATCTTTTCATCATTGGTAGTTGTTGATATGTTTGGGCAATTTGTCAACTGGAAGAAGCAAAATTAGCTAATGGTAAACGTTGGTTTTCCTTTTGATACTTGAATATTGTGTTTCATTTGACTTAACTTTAAATGCTGTTGATTTACCTCATTAAAGTGGAAGTACGTTTTACCAAGGTAAGACGAGACAGTTGGAGTTCACCATAGTCAGCTCGTAGAGGAGTTGCACATTAGTTTTAAATACACTAACCCATGATAAAATCTTTCCAATTAAGTTCCTACAGGACTTCCTCAATGATCTCTATTTCCAAATGAAACATTTTAAATTCTAGGATTTTTCATTATTTTGGAGAATTTCATTAAAGAAACTGGTATCGGGTGGTATGCACCAAAAGAACACGAGAAATTACAATGTATCATTGGCTTGGATTCAATCCTAGGTAATTAGTATTAAATGTGTCGGAATGATAGCATTTGTGTACTCTTTTGCAATTTTCAAATTTGTTTGCATCAACTTCAATAGACATAGATTTCAGAAAAGTAAGTTCAAACATTGTCTGAGGATGAATTCCTCGGCCAATTTCGTAATAATATTTGCAGAACAGGTACTTGAATGAGCAAAGCATATGGAATTAATGCAGGCAAGTGGATTAGTATAGTCAGGCATGATTGTTGGCATAGACATGGTGGGCTGAAGGGCCTGTTCCATACTGTGGATCTCTGACTTTATGCTTACAATTATGATCAAATTGTGTCCCAAGAGCCCCAAAATTCTGAAGAGCTAGTCAGTTACCCACTTTCTTCAGAGATCCATGTATTTCAGGATTATCATTTGATGCAGATTACTGCAAAGGATTAAAAATAAATTACTCCTATTAACCAGGAAAGTAAGAGACACAACTTTCTTCGAGATAGCAGACAGCATTGTTAAAATGCAAGTTGAATGACCACATTGTGAGATTTGTGACACAGCTGCCAAAAAAACAAGAACATTAGATTGTAATGTTTACACTTGTGTGTCTGAATTTTGAAGTTTCCCATGTGGATGTTAATTCCAGTGTAGACAATTATTATGTGATTGGCAATTTTGACATTCACACTCTTATCTCTGTGGAATGGCTTTTGAACTATTGATTCGTTTAAATATAGTATTAATAGTTGAACTGGACTTAGAATTGTGTTTATTACTTTTACTTTTGAACTTGGGCCTGTAAATGAATAGCACAATAGGAACAGGTGTGAAATTTATAGACTTGCCGCAGTGGTAACTGTATCTGGCTCAATTTAAGCATTACTTTAATATGGAAGCTTATAAAATGAACTCACAAATTCAAAACAATACTTTTAAGAATAAGAATATAAGTTAGTTTATTTTAATGTAATTTAGGTTTAAATGCTTCATTTTAATGAACTGGGAAAGATTCTCTGAGATCTTGTGTGATACATAATTTCCAGGCAATCAAAGTGGCCTCTTAATTTGTTCAACAGTTTAATAGTGCTTTATTTGTCATATATGCAACTGCATAGTGAAATTCTTTCTGCATATATTACATATGCGGGTGCCGCCATTTTTGACACCATTATTCAAAGTCCAGTTGGCCCATGCGCACTGTGCTGGACCAGTTCCCGCGATCCGACATCACTCTTCTCTCCTTGCCCGGCCATCTTTGTCTCCATGCAGACTATCGTTAAGGTGCTGGTGGCATTACGCTAGTTCACCCTCCGACCGGCCCATGCTCCTCACATCCGACATCTCCAACTCCCTCCCGGTTACAGAGTCCAAGAGCCTTTGGGGTATTTTACTGGTAGAAATCAGTTTGTTCAGCAATGGTGGTACATTTTGTGCTAATTTGAGACCCCTTAAAGCCACATGTTCAAGATCGCCTTCTGTGATTCGATGATTTTTCAAATAAATTATATTTTGTTGGATAATTAATGTACTGTAAATCACAGGAAATTTGGATTCATGTTGTTGCGTTTTGTATTTTGCTCTGTTTTCCACTGGGTTTGATTTGCTTTTCCCAACTTTTGGGCCATATCAGCTTTGGAACCATTAGGTTCACCCATTCCCAGGTAACTAAGTTCTGAACTTGCATGGCCTTGGATTAACTTAAGACATGTGTCACTCTATTTTTTGGAATACAGGAAGAGTTGAGACATGGAATCCAATTGTGCAGATTCCCCAGCCTTACACTGGGAAATCTGCTTTTGGGACCCTATACCAGCCAGACCAGGTGTAGGGTAGAAATTCCCATTGAATTGATTCTTGATCCAGAGCCAAAAAAAGGTGATTCAAAATATATATATTTTGGTATTTTACTCCTGTAATTATTTGTGCTTCCATGTGATTTTAATAATCTTTACTTTGTATTAAATTTTTAAGCACTAAAAGAAATGTCTCTAGTTTTTAAATGTCCCTCTACCTTAGAGACATTTGAAAACTCTTACAAAGCCTCACGGATTTTATCAGGAATCACTCTGCCATTCCCATTCGAAACTTCCTGGGAGCTGGCCTCTGCAAAACATCAGCTGAGATGTTTTGTCTCTATTGACCTCGCCCCCACAGCACATGAACAAGAGGTCTAGGGCGTTTGAACCCATGGATCTATACCAGACTATAATGTGAATGCGGAGGGTGTGAGGGCGAGTCCAGCTCAGTTTAGCTCAGTAAATTTAATTTGCTAAATTGTTATCACGCCTCACACGCGAAACAGCATTTCTCTTCATTACAACCCAAAAAAAAACATATCCTGCCTTAATATTGGTTAGCACTCTGTAGATTATTGATTATTTCACATGACTTAGTTCAATAATGTAGCAGAAAAATAAATGAATTGTTGAAAAATTGCAATGGGTGGAAAAAACTTTTGCACGGTATATGTGATTTTCCTGTAAATTTAAACAGAAATGCTATAAAAATGTGACTTGCTTGTATAAGCATTAATGTCATACATGAGAGATTTCCTATGTATTAGGTTAAAATATTTTATTTAATTATTTTCCCTACCTTATATTAATTATTTCCGCATACCTTATTTAGTGAGAAGCCTGGAAAGTTCTGTGTAGTTGGCATGTTGTTTACGTTCTTTGGACATTTACTAAAAACAACATTTCACCAATGCAATGTTCACCCCTCTGATTGCTGTCCTGCATTTTAACACTCCTTGCATGAATTAGATCAACTCTGGCAGTAATGCAGCACAATGTTCTACAATTCCTGCGTAATTCAATCTTCAATGTTTTAGAGGCAGTTCTACGGGTATAAATACTAATTTTGTGTAACAAACTTTGGAAATTGAAGCATTTAATCTGACATATGTAAAATGTTTAAATGCAGATGTAGAAGTTGCTGGCAATCACCTATGCTAGAATACCAGCTAACTGATCTTGTAAAAAAAGTAAAAGAATAAATCGGGGAATGAAATTGTTAGATTTAAAGAGCCCATCTGGACTTCATAGGCATTTCCCTCGAGAGATCGACTAACTCTGCCACATATATTGTGCACTGATGATAGACACAGCCCATGGCAAAGAGCTGATCAACCAAAGCAAATGGACTCCTGTCAGAAGCCCACAAGGGACACCAACATCTTGCCCACAAAAATGGGGATTGAAATAAAAACTCTGCACATGCGAGCTGCAAACTAGTCCCAGCAGGTCTTCATTCTTTAAATGTTGCGAAGGTTCTTAGCTTTTATGTGGGTCTCTGCTCTCTCCTGACTTGCCCTTTGACCTGAAAGTTGAAGATTTTATCGTATTTGGAAGCTCCTATCTCGCTAATTTGTTCCACAGAGAAGCCAGGGTTTTACAGAGCAGCATAGGATTCAGTGACTCAAACAATAACTCTCTCAATGTCTCCTATATTGCACAGGGAGAGTATTAGTTTACACTCAAAGTTGATGAAACATTTATTATTAAACCACTTTAGTAATCTTCACCCATCCTACTTTATTACATTGCCATGTCACAGCCAGCAGTACTGGTTAGCCCACACAGCGTCTTGGATCAAACCTGTTTTACGTTTGTTACGGTCTGTAAGACCTCCCCATGAGTTGATGATGACCACAGGATGAAAGGGCCGTGTTCATTTTGTTTCCCTTAACAGAGGTGTAATTACTTTTTCTGCCGACTGCTGTAAATTAATCTCCTGTGTTATTTTTACGAAAGCTGGTGATATTGAAGAGCTTTGAAACTATGAGGGAGCTAAGGTTTCTCCTGGGATTCTTTTTTGGTGATGATTGGATATTAAATGTGTACAGACTTATTTTAATTTGCCGTTCTTACAAATGAATTACAAAATAGATTCTTTGGGGAAATTAGAAATATTTATCATGTTCATTTTTGACTAATTTTGTTTAAGTAAAAAATGAATGTCTAATATATATTCCTTAAATCACAATGTAGTATTATTTGATTTCTTTTTCATTGGTACTGTTCATATTTTTCCAAAGGCCTTCAACCCTTCAATACTTCACCCTAGAGAGCCGTTATGTATTCCTTATTTGTGAGCTTAAATAGTGACGTTGGCAGGCTGTTTGAATATGGGAACATTGTTTGACTATATTTGTTTCTGTTTGCAATTAATATCCATAAGGAATCGCAAGCAAGAATCAGTGGGTTTTGATTGAAAGTGTTTTCTTTTCAATTGAGAGGTTGTCTTTTCATTTACAAATCTGCTAATTTATGAGTTGAGACCAGCTATAAAACACACAATCTTACTTGACTGAGATCAGCCAACTGAACACAAAATAAGTACGTTTTTAAAAAGTCACGCCGTTAATTTGAAAATCTTGATTTACCCTGGGAATAATTTTGTGTCTTTTAATGTGTGAGCACTTGGATGTGAATTTTAACCTCCTGGCATGCTGAAAGCAGTCAAGGTTGAGTTTTCAGTAGCATCTGGGAAAACTGGAAGTGTCTGGAGCACGTATTCTGTGACTTTTTAACCCAGCCACTGAATTTCCAAATTTTTGACCAATTAGGCTAAACATGTATAATGTCAACAAGTGTCTCCATTTCAATTTCACTCTGTAAATGGGCATAAAAAAAATAGGCATTTAATGGATTTGGGAGTTGGCTGTGCAATAACTGGAGGAGAAAACAAAATAAGAGTAATTTAAGTATTGGCAACCCGAGCTGCCTCTGGAGTTATTGTTTTTCTCTCTCTGTGTCATGCTGGGAAATAAAGAGCTCACCGGGACCTTTATCTTCCGTGCTGTTGGGAGAAGGAAGACTGACAGCAAAGGAAAGAATGATGCGGCTGTGGGGAGCCACAGTAGTGAACTACACTGAAACGGTTTCAACGTCCTGGTCTGAGTGCTTAAGGTGGTTTAAAATATTCAGCAGGTCAGAAAAGTTGGGATGGCGACACATTAACTTGCATTCTCTTGTGTGCATTACTCTATAATTCCTTCAGTCTTCCCACCAGCTTAGTCCAGCAGTCATCACACACACCATTGCACCTTTCAAGTCGACCCATTCCTTTCTGCATCTCTCGCTGACACGTCAACCGACTTTATACCATGTTGCTGATTTTCAGTGGCAGCATGAAAATTGTTCTCCACCACCTGTTCAACACATGCAATTAGTTTCGCTCCCAGGTTCTTTCTTTCAGAAGAGGGGAACTCAGACCACCAAGAAGAAATGGAGAACCTGAAATGGGCTTTCATATAGCTTCTCCACCACCAGAGGTGGCCCACCTGGAGACATTTGGGATGTTGTTGGAGTTTCCTGGTGACAAACTTTGCCTCATTCACTTATGCATATTTAATTTAGTTTATTATTATTGTCGCCTGTACCGATGAAACAATGGAAACATTTTGTTTTCTGTACTTTCAAGGAAAATCATACCATAAAGGTGGTGCAGAATATAATGAGGCCACACGAGTAATTAAAGTCAGCACTGAGTGAAAGATTCAAAGAGATGGAGCAACTCAACAGATCAGGCAGCATATCTGGAGGAAAGGAATAGGTGACGTTTTGTTTCAAGACCCTTCTTCAGACTGAGAGATAAAGACGGTACTTAGGAATAATGAATGGAAGGTATACAAAAAGCACCGATAATCAAGGAAATGTGGGGCACACATTAGGCCATTGTTGGGTGTTGAATAGTCAATAGTAGTCAATAGTCAATTTAATTGTCATTTGGACCCCTGGAGGTCCAAACGAAATGCCGTTTCTGCAGCCAGACATTACAAACAAATAGACCCAAGACCCAACATAATTTACATAAACCTCCATCACATTGCTGTGATGGAAGGCCAAAAGAAACTTATCTCTCCACTGCACTATCCCCCCCCCCCCCCGATGTCAGAGGGAAAGTCAAAGCCCCCAGTGGCGATGGCGATTGTCCCGCGGCCATTAAAGCCACGCCGGGTGGTGCGAGGTCGCACACCGGGGCTTGGTGTTGGAGCCCCCGGCGTTCGCCCGCACAGAGCCCCGCGGCCATTCCAAGCCGCGCGGGGCAGTGATGTAGGCCCCGCTCCAGGAGCTCTTCGACCCCGCAACTCGGGCGGGAGAAGTCGCCGTTGTGAGAGCCCTGAAAAGCGGTCTCCCTCCAGGGATCCGCGGGCTCCCGGTGCGGTCGTCCGCAGACCCGCAGTAGCAGCCTCCGCAGCAGCAGCAGCAGCAGCAGCAGCGTCCACCCGCTCTGGACTCTGCCAGCTCCGCGACGGTGAGGTGAGTCGGCACCAGAGTCCCCGGTCTCTTCCTGTTGGAGGCCGCTCCTCAAGGCACTTAGCATATCAGAGATGAAGTCAAGTCAAGTCAAGCTCCCAGTGATAAGTGAAAACAGGCAGAGAGGATGGTGAAGAAGGCATTTGGCACATTTGCCTTCATTTATAAGGGTATGAAATACAGGAGATGGGGTGCATCATGTTACAGCTGTACAAGCCATTGGTGAGACCATGCCTAGAGTATTATGTCCATTTCTGATCATCTTGCTATAGGAAGGATGTCAACAAGCTGGAAAGGGTGCATACAGATTCACGAGGATGTTACCTGGATTCAGGGGCTTATAACTCAAGCCCCTGAATCCATAAGAAGAGACTAAATTGGCTGGGTCTTTATTCCCTGGAGTGGAGAAGTTTGAGAGGTGACCTAGAGGTTTACAAAATCATAAAAAACAGAGATAAGGTAAATGGCTACATTACATGAATAGGATGGGTACAGACAGATGTGGACCAGGTACTGGCAAAGAAGTGCTTCCACTTATCTGTTCATTCCCACTCAGTCAGCATCTCACATATCACCTTTACATTAAGACATTGGTGCCATAAGTTTATATATAATATATGCTCTCATGTGTTTCATCACTCAGTTGTAAAACATGGTTGACTTTAGAGATACAGTGTGGAAACAGGCCTTTGGCCGAGTCCGTGCCGATCACCCAGGACACTAGCACTATCCAACACACTAGGAACGATTTACAATCAACAGAAGTCAATTAACTTACAAACCTGTACATCTTTGGACTGTGGGAGGAACCCAGAGAAACCCAACAGGATCACAGGGTGAACGTATAAACTCTGTACAGATAGTACCGATAGTCAGAATCGAACCCGGGTGTCTGGCACTATAAGGAAGGCACTCTACCACTGCGCCACTGTGCCAAGTTGGGTTGAAGGGCCTGTTTCTGCTCAGTATGACTCTATAGCACTAAAATTGTTCATTGGAAATTTCAATTATTACTTGGAAACTGAACATTTTCGGTTCCAATGTCTGGCCAGCCCTTGTAGCTTAAGGAATTTTATGAAAATGATAAAGAACTCTAGCAGAAATATAGAATTGTTGGATAAAGGAGCTTGCATAACCTGTTTTTGAAACACAATAACATTTTTGAAATTAAGCGGATGGTGAATGGAGCCATCCACAACCCTCACATTGATGTTGAAGATGAATACTTGCACATTTTAAGCGTTCCTTAATCAGTGTGACAAGGAAAATGGGCACAATCAATCCTGTCAAAGTGACGGCACAAGGAGACTAGCTGGATGGACTTTGAAGAATGCATAAGGAAAGCATTAATGGCCCTTTTAACCTCCAAACATATCTTAATAATAATAATATAATAATATCTTTTATTGTCATTGTCATTCTGAAGTGCTCTGTTCTAATTTCCCTATGTATTTAAAAAAAAACTCTGCTTGGGTGACTCAACCTGAATACATGAATTGTACACATGCTCTAACTATTGGTTCCTAAAAATTGGATTGAGAGTTAACAGGTTCAGATGAACTGCTGATAAAGCAGCCACAGCTGTTTTGTGCATTCCGAGGTTTGTTAAGGAACCAATTACATGGGAACAAAACACTGCTTAACAGGTAAAGTTAATTGAAATAGTCCTATTCTCCTCCCAGTGATAAGGATACAATGGGTCAGTAAATATTGTGCACTGCAATAATAGGAACTGCAAACCATATTTATGACCAATTGGGAATGATTGTGGGTACTCTTATTGATTGTGTCTATTTGAAGAGGGAGCTTATTTGCACAGGAGGCTTTTTGATAATTGATCATAAAGTATTGCCCTGGTGGTGTGCAGAAAGGAAAACATAGAGAGGATGATTGTCTGTTTATAATGGAGTACATCCAGTTCTCTGTCTATTTGAATGAATTAAAATTATGTTGACTCTGTTATGGGTATGCCATCCTACAGCTTGCAGTTTTGCATTCTGCCTGAGTGATTCGTCATTCCAAACAGTAAAGAAGAAGCTCTCTCAAATATATCAAGCACTTTACTTAAAGATGTAATTATGTAATCCCAGAAGTGGTGGTGCTGCCTTGCAACTGCGGCTCGCCTGCAGTCTGTTTGTCTTTTCTTTTTTTGTTTTCTTTTGTCCCGTTGTTACAGTTTATTTTGGTTTGTTTTAGTTGTGTATATGTGGGGGGGTGGGAGAAACATGTTTTTTGACTCTTCCTTCAGGGGGTGGGGGATGCAACCTTTCTTGCCGTATCCCCCGTCTCCGTCTCTGTCTGCGCTGAGGCCTATTGCGGAGCTGGCGGCCTCCAACTGGGGCCGACCTCGAGGCTCTGGAGGCAGAGCCAGGACTTACCAATGCGAGGCTAGCCGACTTCGGGGCTGTGGTGTCATTGCGACCCAACTTTGGAGGCTCGGCCGCGGGCCAGTGGACGACATCGTCGGGAGCTCGCAGGTCACAGGTTGGTGACCTGTTTATCCGGAGCTCCCGCAACAACAGCTTCATCCGCTGGACTGGAGGGCGGCAGCTTCGACCATCCCGGGCTGCGGAGTTTGAACTGGCCAGTTCATGGAGCTCGGATTCAGCCGCGGGACTTGCTTACCATCACCCGGTGGGGTCACAACATCGGAGGCCTGGATCACCTCAGTGCAGAGGGAGAGAAAGGAGGGAAGAGACAAGCACTTTGGGACTTTTGGCCTCCCATCACAGTGAGGAGGTGCCTGGTGGACTGACTGTGGTGGATGTTAAACTGTGTTGAGTGTGTGTTTTGTTATTTATTCTATGTTATGACTGCACGCTAAACCATTTTGTTGCACTGAAAAGTGCAATGACAATAAAATTGAATCTGAATCTGAACAAGCTGCCCCCCCCCTCTGTTTCATGGATACATGCAGCTAACCCGCACCATAGGTTGATGATTTTCAGTGCAATCTGTCATTGCCTCGTATGAGCAGAGCACTTTGAATGACAAGGAGTTAGTTTCCTTCATATCACCTCCTGAAGCACCATAAGAGCTACAGGCATAGCAAGTAGTCCTGCTACCACACTGCTCCAGAGACTGAATTCAATACTGACCTTGGGTGCTCTCTGTGTGGAGTTTAGTTTAGGTTAGTTTAGAGATACAGCATGGAAACAAACCCTTTGGCCCAATGAGTCCATGCCGACCAGCGGTCAATCCGTACACTAGCACTATTCTATGCACTAGGAACAATTTACAATCTTTATCGAAGTCAATTAACCTACAAACCTATACATCTTTGGAGTGTGGGAGGAAATGAGCACCCGGGCGAAGCCCATGTGGTCACAGGTAGAACATACAAACTCTGTACAGCACCCGTAGTTAGGATCAAACCCGCGTCTCTGGTGTTGTAAGGCAGCAACTCTACTGCTGTGCCACCGTGCCACCTGGAGTTTGCATGTTTTCCCTTTGTTCTTTGTGGGTTTCCTTGGGGTGCTCTGGGTTCCTCTCGCATTCCAAAGGTGTGGAATAATCGGCTCCTGTGAATTACACCTTAATGTAGATGGGCAGCGAGACAATCAGGGAACATTTGAGGGGCACGTGAACGTGAACAGGTTACAGGATTATATGTGGGAGAATGCAGCTGGTGGATCTGCTCTCACAGCCAGCATGGACGATGATCCATGTAGCCATCTCCTGCATCATAAGAAAATAATGTATATCCACCATCAAATGGCACATTTATTTTACACTCTTTTAAGAATATTTTAAGCAAAATAAGGAAATTAACAGAAACTAATAGTTTTTTTACAAACTACCTGATTATCTATTCCACTGAATTCAATAAAAAATAAAATGAACTGCCAGTAATCTGATCAGCTGGTTCATCTACTGCCATAAAGCTGGTTATCCTTTTGTCGTCTTTGGTCTTGGCTCTGTTTCCCACTAGGTTGTATTGACAAGAAAATTAAACACTTTGCCCTGTGATCACCTAGTTATTCCCAAATGTTACCATTGTAGTATGTTGTGCACTTTAAGAAATATATAACCTACTGGTTACCAATGGTTGTCCTTTCACCTACTCAGAAAAACAGGGTAAATTCTACTTCTACCTGTTTATTGCGCAACCGCCAATAGCTGGGCTAACTCGTGCAGGTTTCGTTCACATGGGCACTGGTTGCAAAAGGGTTACTTTTAGATTTTTATGTGGGCAAGTTTGGTGAGATGATCCACGTCCAAGTTGTCGAGCTGTGACTTGAAGAGTGACAAGGTTGGTGCACACCTGGTGGTGTCAGGAAGGATGTTCCACTCTGGGATAGTCCATGGATATAGTGACTGTTGTTAGCTATTTTTGTTTGCTCTAATTCTAGTATAAATAAAGTGACCTGAGTCTTATAGAGTTCTGGGTATTGGATTGAATGAGGTGAGATATGTTACTGGGGATGATGCCATGAGTCACCTTGTAGATAGTACATAAGCGGGCTTAGGTGCGTCTTGACTCCAGCGACTCCCAGCCAAGGCGATTGAACATATCGGAAACACTTGAATAGTTGTTATTAACAAACCGGGCTGCACGCCTCTGAACCTTGTCAATGGTGTCAATGTTAATTTTCTGGTGAGGGTAAGTTCAGAATGTGTGAGCAACCTCGGCACCTGAGACAACCTCGGGAACTCGGTCGATGATAACCATCTGTCTGCCAAATGAACAGTGTTGAAACTCTGAAATCATTCATAGTCATACATCACAGAAACAAGCATCGTCTGTGCCAACGATCAAAGACTGATTTTACTGATCTCAATTTATTCTCTCCTCATTCCCACCAATTCCTCCTAAATTCCATCACTCAACTGCATAGTGGGGGCAATTTACAGTGGCTAATTATCAGCCAATTATTAGTCAATGCACAAGTCACTTGGGATATGAGAGGAAAATGGAGCAGCTGTGGTGGACCTTTGGAGTCGCAGATGCTCGTAGACAGCAGCTAACCCTTATCCTTGAGAATTTGTCATTGACACGACTTGTACAGATGGTTGCATTCAGTTCGGTAGCACTTAATAAGTACGTTTGAGGTCCTGTCTATGATTGGAAGTCTAAGAAAAAGGTATTACATATTATGTTGTTTATTTGATTATAGCTGATCAATTTATATACATGTGGATTGTGAAATGTTCTGTGCAAGATTTGGAAAAGGGCCTCAGTTATACCACCACCGAAGTTGGTCTTTCCTTCTTGAAAGCAATAAGATTATCTAACGTTATTGTTACTTCCTGCCCACTGACAACAGGCTAAGTATATTAGCTGTAGGGCATGAGATGTAGGGAAAATAGTTTAAATTAGCTCTTCTATCATTCAGGCAAAGTGATGAGAGTGATAAGTTGAAGACGGGAGCATGACTGGAAAATGCCATTTATAAATCTGCCCTTTCTTTGGCGGGTCTTCATCTAATGCCTTGATTATGAATAATAAGGCATAATTGTTGTGGAAGCTAATAATAAAATTTATCTTTCAGAAATGTTTCAAGCTTCAGAAGCTCGGTTGTTTTTTTCTTAATATATAGTGAAGTTCTAAACTAAATGTAATATTGGGCAGCAGTAGAATTGCCGAATCCAAAGTGAGATTAATACCTTAGAAACTCCTCAAAACTTTCAATGTTATTTTAATGGCTACAAAATGCTATTACATTTCTATCATTTTTAACTTAAGTTATTTTCAATGGCAGAAATGTTACCAGGCCTGAGGTCAATTCCCTTGAATCAGTGTGCAAGAATCCAGGAATAACTATTGGGAAGAAAACGTATTTAATAAACAATATTGTATTTGTATACCATATTGATATCGTTCACCATTTTCCCCAAAGTACAGGATATAGACTTTGATAAAAGAAATAGAAATTTGACAGAAGTTTTCTTTTTCAGGGGGAAGTTTTACATCCTCGTCAGGAATTTACACGGGCAGCAATTCACTTACACATTCTCCAGGCTTTAATAGTTCACAGCAGGTATTGTGCCTTCATCTTTTATATTTGTGCATGAACTATATTGCAGAACTAATTGAATAAAAACTTAAATCATGCTCATATAGCTGTAAAATAAAAATAAGTACCAGAATAAATCCGTTCAAGTTCAAGTTCAAATGTATTTGTCACATGCACCATGGGGTGCAGTGAAATGTAATTTACCATGCAGCGTTACAGTTAGAAAAGGACACAGTACACAACATAATTCATCACAGACAACCACCACAGCATTTGTCACTGTGGTGGAAGACAATACAGTTCAGACAGTCCTCCTCCTCCCTTGTTCACCCATGGTCGGGGCCCTGATCCAGCAATCATCTTAATATTATCTAAGTTAAAATGGCAGAAGAACCCAAATAGTAAGGGCTAATTTGAACTTGTGAATGCAAAGTAATTTTACAGAAAAAATGGTGGTTGCATTTTGTAATGGATGTACATGACCACAGCATCTATTTGTGTCCTGCAACAAACTCATTTAATCTGCAAATGAGGTGCATTATCAGATTCTATTAGTGTAATTGCTACTTCTGGAGAACATTGGTTGGGATTTGCACATTTATTACTTCTACGTGCAATAAGGTCAGCACAATCGGAAGCTTCCAATAACACATGCACCTGCACACATGCACGCCATTTCAAATTATTGCTGACATCTTCAATCTTCTTAGCCAGCTCTCTACCATTTCTCTTTCCAGTACAAGGTCTCAGATTTTTTTCAGTTTAACTGCATAATCTATGGAGCTTTATGTCAATCTGCAGTCCAATCTAAAACATGTTCAATACCATATTCAGTTTTGTTGATTTATACATAGTGAGTGACTACTCTATGCATAAGCTAGACTTTTTGCAAACATTTGAGGATCCTAATGTCTGTTTAAGAAGCTCTTTTGAGAAATTAGGTAATGGTTGCCATCAAACAACTAGTCTCATTTGGAGCAATGGGAACTGGTTCAGGGTATCTATCAGTCATGCTAAATTGATAGGTATCAGGGGTTATGGGGAGAAACAGGAGAATGGGGTTAGGAGGGAGAGATAGATCAGCCATGATTGGATGGTGGAGTACACTTAATGGGCCGAATGGCCTACTTCTACTCTTATGACTTTATGACCTCCTATTGTCTGAAGGTTGCTGCGAGTGAGGGGTCTGGTCTGTGTTGCAATTTTTCAACCAGTCAAACTACCGAGGCATGGAAAGTGCTGTTAACATATCAGTAATATTGAATATCGAGAGTCAAGTGGGTATTATTGTCATATTTGAGGGTGATGAATCTGTGGAACTCATTGCCACAGAAGGCTGTGGAGGACAACTCAATAGATATTTTTAGGGTGGAGTTTGATAGATTCTTGATTAGTATATCAATAATACTTGTTGCATATATAATAATATTATTGCACAATAATAGTGCAAAGACAAAAATAAAGTATGTAATTTGGAGCTTATTTGGAGGTTGTAATGTTCTAAGTTGTTCAACTATCAGCTGGTTCCATAAACACCCATGCTGCCACAATGTTTTTTAAAATTCAGTGAAAATATGTTGGAAGTATATGCTTGGAGTTTCTGCCCAGAAAAATTCTCTGGAGCAATCTTAAGCAATACAGCACAGTAGTGCCAAGTTGAGTTTCCAAAAGTAATTGTAGAGAAATCGCAGAACATCAAGGTTTTTGGCTTTTTGATGCCAAATGTACCTTGTTGCTCTAAACAAGCTTTCTCTTTACTGTGTTTCACACAGTTGCAATTGCTCTCAGTTTACATATAAATAATGTATATTTGTTTTATATTTGCTTTCTAAGAAGATTCATTTTCAGGTCATTGAATCATGAGAGCACAAGGAAGCCCAAAACCGGTACTTTATATTTTACTTTGATTCTTAAGACCCAACACTGCCACATCCATTATTTGGTAAATATTTTAAAGGCATAGCTCAGTTTTATTGTTCACATTATTTCTTGAATGCTGAATTCTAGAAAAATATGAGCATAACTATGCATACTGCTGTTATCCTAAGCAGTTATTTTGAGAATGAAGTTATTAAAGGTAAATAACTTTGTCTGCCCATCTTCCTGATGCAAAGATAATATATAAGAAACATATCTAAAAAGCACAGAAATAAGCAGAATTGAGATTAGTGTTGGGTCAATGGAGAAGGTGATGAATGTGAGTCAGCATATGCAAAAGCAGAATTGGGTTGGAATGTTTAAAGCTAATTTGAACTAAATTTTGAGGTCTTGGATGAAGGAATAGTGCTCATTATTTAATCATTTAACTGCAGAGCAGAGAGTTTTAAGGAGTTTTCAGCAGTCCTGCTGTCTATATACTTTTTAGACTGTAGATATATACAGCACGGAAACATGCTGACCAGTGATCACCACGTACACTAGTACTATCCTAGACACTAGGGATAATTTACATTTTGTATATCAAAGCCAATTAACCTACAAACCTGTACGTCTTTGGACTGTGGGAGGAAACTAGAGCACCCGGAGTACATTCATGCGGTCACAGGGAAAACACACAAACTCCGTACAGACAGCGCCCATAGTCAGGGATGAACCCGGGTCTCTGGCGCTGTTAAGGAAGCAGCTCTACTGCCTGTCAACCAACAACTGATCTATTGTAATGATTTTCATGGGCATACCTTATGTCTGTGGCCAGGACAAACGACATAAGGCCTGAGAATGAAATATGAGTAAAGGAGAAAGTTAAAAGAGTTGCCAAAAAAGAAGAACAACGGACATTAATTAAACTCTGAAGACACGAAACTCTGCACCTTCATTTGTGTGCCAATTCTCTCTCTTGGTTTCACTCTTAATTGACATTCCATGGATGTTACATTAATTTTTTTCATGTGACAGTAGAATTAGGCCATTCGGCCCATCAAGTCTACTCCGCCATTCAATCAGGAGTGATTTATCTCTCCTTCCTAACCCCATTCTCCTGCCTTTTCCCAATAACCTCTGACACCTTTACTAATCAAGAATCTATCTATCTCTGCCTTAAAAATATCCACTGATTAGGCCTCCACATCCTTCTGTGGCAAAGGATTCCACAGATTCACCACCATCTGACTAAATAAATTCCTACTCATTCCTGGGATCTTTCTTCTATACTTCCTCTGGGCCCTCTCCAGAGGCAGAACATCCTTCCTCAGATATGTTGTCCAGAATTTGTCATCAGGTGGCGGCACGAGCGACAGCCTCGCCAGCAGTGTGTCTGTCATTTCGACTTTTTTTTTTAGTATGTCTAAATGTATGTGTTAATGTCTCTCGGTGTGTTTTTATGCGGGGGGTGGGGGGGAATAGGGGGAAACCATTTCCAGTCACTTACCTCGGCGGAGATGCGACTTTTCTCCTAGTCGCATTTTCGCCCTCCCTCGCGGCCTAACAACTTGGATTGGTCCGGCCTTTTCCGGAGACACCTCAGATCTTCAGCAGCAGGCACGGCGTGGACTTCCATCACAGAGCCAGAAGAAAGGCTTCGACCGCCGGCCTGCTGACTTTAACATTGTGAAGCCGCGGTCTGCATAGCTTCTAGCAGCAGGCGTGGCTTGAACTTAACATCCCAGAGCCAGGGATCACTGGAGAAGAGCTCTGACCGCTGGCCTGCCTGCGGCCTATAACATCAAGAAACCGCGGTCTCCGATAAGAAAGTGGGCGATTCGGGCACTCCAAGCCGCGGAGTGTGTTCCATCCGTCCCGACGTCGGAGCTTTGATCATCCAGACAATAGGGCTTGTACATCAGGCTGTCTGTAGTGGTGACTGCAAAGTAGCCAAGGCCCCAAACGCGGGAGAACAACTGACTGAACTTTATTGTCTTCCATCACAGTGATCACCGTGGTGGATGTTTATGTTAAGTTCTATCATTCTTTTAATTGTGTTGTGTTCTTTTAATTATATGACTGCATGGTAACTCAAATATCACGGTACCTAATGTTGCATGTGACAATAAATCTGAATCTGAATCTGAATTTCTCACAATACTCCAAATGTGGCCTTATCTGCACCTTTTAGAGCCTCAGCATTACATCCCTGTTTTTGTATTCAAGCCCTCTTGAAATAAATGCTAGCATTGAGTTTGCTTTCTTTACTACCGATTGGTTGGGTTGTTATTCTCTACCTTTTCTTGATAATTATGTACATCTCTGCATTGTCTGGAAAACGTTTTACCACATTCTTTGCTTCAGTATTATTCATTCCTGGGATCATACACTTTGTCATACATCGGGTGTTTATTAGTGATCCCCATCACCTCTAAATAGGAAGGAGTACTGTATGTTAAAATCCACTTTTAAAGACTGGTGTACAAATATTCTGATGCTTGTTGGTTCAGCTTTTACATGAGAAGCCAAACCAATGCTTGTCGACTATGATGAACACAACATTAAACCATGGCATTATTCCAAAGAACGTAGGACTATTGGTCAATATTTAATGTCAATCCTTTTACTTCCAGCAGGTCCTGTATAAAACATTACCCTGTCCCATATTGTGGAAAAAAAAAGGGTAGACACAAATTGCTGGAGTAACTCAGCAGGTCAAGCAGCATCTCTGGAGAACATGGATAGGTGACATTTCAGGCCAGGTCCTTTCTACAGTCAGAAAAAGGGTCCCAACCCAAAACGTCACCTACCCATTTTGAGTCCCAACACGAAAAATCATCTGTCCATTTTCTGCAGGGATGCTGCCTGACCCGGTGAGTTACTCCAGCATTTTGTGTCTATCTTTGGTGTAAACCAGCATCTACATTCAATTTTATTTCACTGTCATATATTGTGGAATCTTGATGGATGCAAATTTACTGACAGATGTTAGTACTTTTGAAGGGGAGTAACTGCACTTCAAAAGTTATTCATTGGCTGTAAAGAATTGCGGACTACATTTAAGTAGTGAAATATATTAAGTGAATGAAAGTTCTTTGTTCCAGTATTTGTTTGAAACTTAAATTTAGCTTTACACATGCCGGCTCACATATATTTCATTTCAACAGCTGTTTCCAACAACCTATCATTAATATCTGGATAAGGCAAAGCAAATCATGCTCAAAACAGAAATTATTTATTCTTGTAAGGAAACAAACTCTAAATCTATTTATTTTGCCTTTTCTAGGAATATTCTTACACAGGCTTTGGCCAGGGGCAATATTCACAGTATTATAACAATTCTCCATATACTTACGTGACAAGCAACAACAGCAGTCCTCCAGCGACTCCTTCAACCACCGCAACATATCAACTCCAAAGTTCACCATCTGTCACTAGTCAGGCCATTACGGATGTTGCTACAGGTAATAAAAACATTTTAATCTACTTCATGCTGACCTTTATTTGAAGGAGTGGGAATGGAGTCATAAATGTAGGAGAAAATAAAAAAAATACCATGGGATTCAAATTTTTCGAGGTGCTTTAGTTATCTGAATCAATTAGGGTGGCACAATAGTGCAGCGGTAGAGTTGCTGACATGACTTGTTCGATCCTGACTATGGGTGCTGTGTGTACGGAGTTTGTATGTTCTCCCTGTGACTGAATGAATTTCCTCCGGGTGCTCCGATTTCCTCCCACATTCCACACTGTATCTCTAAACTAAACTAGAGGTATTGGGGAATTTAAATTAATCTAAGTATTATCAGTTCTGATACTGACATTAGTAAAATGCTACAAAAACAAGCTCATTATCTATATTAAAAGGTAAGTACTGTCTTACGGAGATTTGGCCTAAATGTGACTCCAGCCCCAGATCAATGCGACTGACTCTTAACTGACCCTGTACTGGCCCAGTGAGACATTGCATGTATAGATTGCTGCAGTTTACTAACATGTGGTTCAGCACCACTTTCTCAAGGAAAGTCAACCTTGTCTGCAGTGATCACATCTTGTGAATAAACAAAATCCTGACAGAGAAAGCATGAGAACAAATTCAAATGGGCTGGCAATTTTGGAGGAAATTGTCAGTTGAGTTTATTTTAGTGGAACTTACTTTAAGCATACTACAAGAATTTGTTTGCGGGAAGAAATAGGAATCTCAGCCAGAATTTAGGATATGATTTGGATTTGACCCCATTTAAAATATCACGAATCACAGTGGCAATGAAGATGGAAAGAGGAAAGTTGGGCAGGGGAAAAGCCTTGATGTCACTATTTTGTAATATATGTTTGAAAAAATAGTTATTTTGTCCAAATGAAGGATTTGACTTCCAACCTTTGTTCCAAGAGAAGCTTTATTGCCCGAAGAACTCAAACTGAAACAGTGAAAATTGAAAATTAATATTCCCAGTGTATTAAAAGTATGTTGGTGGAAGAGCATGTGGCTACTGAGGAGCTTCTATTTGCCATTGTGTGGTTCAATCTGGAGGTCCTGGAGAAATTGTACTTGCTATTGTAATTGAGTATTCTGTCCAGGTCTGAACTTAGACCAGTCCTAGTTTCACAGAAGCTTGCAATAGAATTAATTTATCTTTGCGATTGGCTTAGGAAAGAGTCTGACATGACTCTGCCATTCATGTCAAAATGATATTAGTATGGCAAGTCGTTGATTTTTCTTTCACTAATAATGTTCGAGTTAAGCCCTTTTGATAGGGTTTAACACCTTAGCTTATGAGAGGTCCGTTCAGTAGTCTGATGACAACAGGGAAGAAGCTATTCTTGAATCTGATGGTACGTGCGTTCAAGTTTTGTAACTTCTGCCCGATGAGAAAGGGGAGAAGGAGGAGTTTGAAGAAGGGTTTGAAATGTCACCCATCCTTCTTGCCCGAGGTGCTGCCTGTTTGTCCAGCTAAGTTACTCCAACATTTTGTGTCTATCTTTGGTGTAAACTAGCATCTGCAGTTCCTTCTTACACAGGAGCAGTTACTTGGTGACTATAAAACAGCAGCATAGCAGACCATTGTAGTGCTGTCCCTTCACTAGTTAGCAGTCCACAGGCATCTAGTACTGTGCTGCCTAACTGGATGTTGAGAAATCAATCATCCTGTACAACTTGAGATTTGATGCAGGGTCCTAAAATTCATTAATTCCAAAAGCAGCTCAAAAATCCCTCTGTACATGTTCCCTGCTACAAAGTCCCCACTGGCAGTCAACTCTCATTTATACTAATCCTACATTAATTCCATTTTTTATGGGACTGTTGATGTAATTGATGGAATTCGGTTACATGCCCAAGAGGCATTGGCTTAGGATCGTCCAGGTACAGTTCACAAACTCACATCTGATCTTATTCTGGCACCAGATGCACACCTAGTGACATCAAAAATCTTTATAAAGTTGCCGTCAATCTCAGTTGGCCTGAGGATTGACAATTCAATTCAATTCAACTTTATTGTCATTGCACAGATACAAGTATGGGTACAACAAAATGCAGTTTAGCATCTGTTTGTAGTAATAGTGCAATATAGAAATAAAAATACAGAATAAGCAAACAATGTGGACGGAGAGACTGGAGAAATCTATCGGCGGGACTCCGAGTTCAGCAATGTGATAGTGTTGTTGAAGAAGCTGTTCCTCATCCTTAGTAATAATAGTAATAACTCCGTACTGGAGAACCAAGAAGTGGACCTTTACAGAGGCAGGAGAAATAATGAAATGCCAGAGGAATGAAACAATTACTTTGCAACTGCTTTCTTAGAAGAAGATATATAAAGCCTACTGGATATATTAGATAATCAAGGGTCTAGGGAGAATGTACTCCATTTAGTCATGCAGCAAATATGAAGGAGAAATGTACTTAGCGAGTCAAGCAGCAATGTGAAGATAGAAACAGAGTTAATGCTCCATGTATTTTGATGGAGTTGGTGCTAGGAAGAATGGTATCACAGCATCTTCCTTATTTATCAGCGCATCCAACCAGGTTCTTGATTTCATCTTAAAGATAGATCTCTACCAAGACAACTCTAATACAAAAGCGGCACTTTTGTCCGTTGGAGGTCTTATACTTCAAGATTTCTTATACTGAAAGAAAAAGATTGAGGATGCTGTAAGTCTGAAATTAAAGAAGAAAACACTAAAAATACTCAGCAGGTAGGCAGTGCCTGTAGAAAGAGAGTTAATGTTTCATTTTTGATTATTTTTAATTGGAACAGTTATATAGAGCCTTTAACATGGTAAAATAACCCAAGTCTTTCAGATTCAGAAGTGTGATTGCTACAGCTAAGTCACAATAAAAAATGTAGGAGTTTTAGAGATTTGTGATAGTTAAATAAATGAATTAAACAGAAAAGGTGTTATTTTACAAACATCTGTCAGAATACGGAGACATTTTCTTGAAAAGTTTAATCTGATGATTTTAATCTTAGCAATACAGGTTATAGAAATTATTGTTGCCAGTGTTAATAATAAAATAAGAAATTACTTTATCGGCAATTTTAATGGCGGCAGAAGTCCTTTATTTAAAATTGGCTAATTCCGCTGATTTAAGGTTTCACAGGATGGTATTTGACATTCATCTATTAATGTTACAAACCCAAATTTGCCTTCATCACTGCGGTAAGAGTCCATTGCTTTACCCAATAAAATAATGCCAGATACATATTTATTCCATCTAAAATTGCAACACACACGTTTGTATAGAAATACCTCAAGTGTCTTTGTTGGAAGTTGAATGTAATTTTATATTTCAGGAGAATTTGGTACAATCCACAGTCCGTCCACCACCATCAAAGATTCAGAATCAGATCGGTTACGTGGAGCTTCAGATGGAAAGTCACGTGGAAGAGGCAGGAGAAACAATAACCCCTCTCCTCCCCCAGACAGTGACCTTGAGGTACGAGTGATTATATGGATGCCATTAAAAGTAAATAAAACATTGAAATGACGTACGAGTACTAATAAATGCTGCACTGCCTAATATAATTATGAAAGCTTGCAGCTGATAATGAAAGATTTGAATGGCTTAAAACCTTTTTGTTTTTAACAGTAACAGTTTATCGTATTGATTTTTTTTTAATGTTAATTCTCTTGATAGATGATCTGTTAAATGAAAGAATTAGTTAATGTAGTGCAATCTGGAAACCGCCAAGCATTAAGATACCATCACCTGTAAGCATTACCTCATTTGATGAGTGGCTTAGCAATAGATTAGGCTGGTCTCAGACTTTCACTTTAAGTCTTTTGGTGAGCAATGCAGAACCCTGGGTCATGACACAGTAGCACTTAACAATAATTCCCCGAGGTTTCATGTTTATTGGTTGAGGTATCATTTTTCAATATGCAGAGGGCAACATTGATTTCTCTGTTTTTTCACAGCGAGTGTTCATATGGGACCTGGATGAAACTATCATTGTTTTTCACTCTTTGCTCACAGGGTCCTATGCCAATAGATATGGACGGGTGAGTATCAAACAAAAATAGCTGCAGATGTTCAAATTGTTTTTTGCTAAAGAATGTGCTGTTTAACATTGAGAAATGTGACAGATGTTAGATGTTATTGAAAATTTGTTACAGCTTTAATCTTTGAAATCAGTTTCATTATTACATATGATAGCCATGTTTTTTCTGATACATTTAAAAAGGATTCCTAAGAAGTAATGAATTATACATGACAACTTTCTTCTCATACTGAATTCCTGTGTGATATTTGAGCAAATGTTTTGTGCTCATTTTAAAATGATTGTTATATAGAACTACTTTTCTCATTGATTTAACACAACAAAATAAAAACAAATTATTTTGGAAATGAAAATGGAAAACGTAGATGTAATGAATTTAATTAGGAGAACTTTGCATCAAAGCCTGGGATGCCTATTTTGTCATATTTAATGTCCAGTCTTTTACTGGGTGTCCATCCAGTATTATACTTATTATGCCTAGGGATATGGTTAAGGATAGCACCACTGCTATCTCTCCAACTGAGATTAGGATTAGAGTAAGGAACTTTTTGGGTTGAATAGCTTTGTGATTGGTTGATGGTAGGGTAATTCACAAGAGCGTGGTACGATCACAGTTGTACATTGCTTCTTGCAATATTTAGTTTTATCAACATAAATGGATTCACATTTTAGAGCAAGCGTTAATACTTACCCATTTTGCATTGATGTACTGACTTAAGGATCGTTTACGCACCACATTTTAAAGTGCATCATTAAAAAATATTTGAATGGCTCATAAATATGTCTGTTTATACAGAAAAAAATTGCTACAACTGTTTCATCAACAGAATCCAAAGTAAATAATCTAATAACCATTGGAGGAAGGAACTGGAGATGCTGGTTTATAACAAAAACAGACACAAAACATTGGAGTCAGCGTTGAACTCAGCGGGTCAGGCAGCATCTCTGGAGAAAATGAACAGGTGACATTTTGGATCAGAATCTAAAGAATGGTTCTGACTTGAAACATCACCTAATCCTTTATCTCCAGAAATGCTGCTGGACCTGCTGAGTTACTCCAGCATTGTAAGAAGTAGAATGAGCAGACTGACAAAAACGTGTTGGTTCCTAATAGGATAAAGGCATTAAATGAGAAGGTGAAAGTGCAATTGAATAAATGATTTGTGATGATTGAGTCTGAGGATGGGTCCTAACTCGAAAAGTTATCTTTTCAGGCCCTCCACAGATTCCGCCTGACATGCTGAGTTCCTCAAGCACTTATTATTTTGCAAATTATTTTGTAATTAGTTTCATTGTTGAATGGAGAGTTAACAGCTTATTAAACGGTAACTTGAACGTGTTGTTATTTTTCCACTGGTCACTGAAGAAGCAGAATTGGGAAGAGGCAGGAATGGAAAGGGATAAAAATAAGTTATGTAGTAAGGATTTGGAGAGGAGAAAGAAAGAAGCAGGATGGGCACAAAATGCTGGAATAACTCAGCGGGACAGGCAGCATCTTTGGAGAGAAGGAATGGGTGACGCACCCTTGGGCTTGGTCCAAAGCAACAGTTCAAATACTGGATAGCTCGGGAAACTAATAAGAGAATTTAGTTTTCACGATTGATCAGTTGATTAATTTGTTTATGATTTAAGTCCAAACTCTGTGTGTTTGAAAATCCAGAGCTCAGCCATTAATGTTTTGAGATTTGAATCTTCTTTGAATCACTGTCAACAACCATAACTGACTTACAAATTTGGTACAACTTTAGTATGGAAAGTGTGCCACTTTTTAATACTTACAGGAAGAGCAGCAAATATAAGTACTGGAGGAAGAAGGGGTTTATTTATTCTGAGAGTTGTGGGAACCAGCAGTCCGTCTGCACCCATTTAGTTAGCGTTGTCCTTTCCTTACACACGTTGGTTTACATTTCTGCCCGCTAATAGGCATAAAGCAGGAGATGAATGAAAATTAGTGGGAGATTCTCGGATCAGAGGCCATAGACTCTGAATAAAAGGTCGTACCTTTAGAAAGGTGGAGGAATTTCTTTAGTCATGGGGTGGTGAATCTGTTGAATTCATTGCTCAGACTGTGGAGGTGTTGCATTCAGGGATGTTTAACAAGGGCAGGACCTACACAGTGAATGGTAGGCCTCTGGGAGTGTTGTAGAGCAGAGGTATCTAGGAGTGCAAGTGCATGGTTACTTGAAGGTCGAGTCGAAGGTAGATAAGGTGGTCAAAAAGGCTTTTGGCACAATGGAGTATAGAAGTTGGGAGGTCATGTTGCAGTTGTATAAGACATTGGTGAGTGCATCTAGAATGCTGTTTTCAGTTCTGGGCACCATGTTGTAGGAAAGATATTGTCAAGCTTGAAAGGGTTCAGAGAAGATTTATGAGAATGTTGCAAGGGCTAGGGGGTGTGAGCTATAGGGAAAGGTTGAGTAGGCTGGGTCTCTGTTCCGTGGAGCACAGGAGGATGAGGGGTGATCTTATAAAGGTGTACAAGATCATGGGAGGAATAGATGGGGTTGATGCACAGAGTTTCTTGCCCTGAGTAGGGGAATCTAGGACCATAGGTTCAAGATGAAGGGGAAAAGATTTAGTAGTAAACTGAGGGGTAACTTTTTCACACACAGGGTTGTGGGTGTATGGAACAAGCTGCCAGATGTAGTTGAGGCTGGGAATATCCCAACATTAAAGAAGGTATTCAAGAAGGAACTGCAGATGCTGGAAGATCAAAGGTACACAAAAATGCTGGAGAAATTCAGCGGGTGCAGCAGCATCTATGGAGCGAAGGAAATAGGCGACGTTTCGGGCCAAAACCCTTCTTCAGACTGATAGAGGGGTGGGGGGGAGAAGGAAGGAAAAAGGGAGGAGGAGGAGCCCGAGGACGGGGGATGGGAGGAGACAGCTCGAGGGTTAAGGAAGGGGAGGAGACAGCAAGGGCTAGCAAAACTGGGAGAATTCAACGTTCATGCCATCCGGAAGCAAGCAACCCAGGCGGAATATGAGGTGCTGTTCCTCCAATTTCCGGTGTTGCTCACTGTGGCAATGGAGGAGACCCAGGACAGAGAGGTCGGAGTGGGAATGGTTAAAGAAGGTACATGGATATAACAAGTTTGGAAGGGTATAGACCAAGCGCAGGCAGGTGGGACTAGTGTAGCTGGGATATTGTTGGCCGGTGTGGGCAAGTTGGGCTAAAGGGCCTGTTTCCACACTGTATCACTCTATGACCATGACTATGACTGAATGTTGTTGGAGCTGTGCTTGGCTACACACTCGGGGGTATAGAGGGAGTAGAGCAGGGGATTGCGCACACAGCGTTGAGGTACTCCTGTACTAATGATTATCGAAGAGGAAGATAGACACAAAATGCTGGAGTAACTCAGCGGGACGGGGAGCATCTCTGGATAGAGGGAATGGGTGACATTTCGGGTCGAGACCCTTCATCAAAGAGGAAGTATCGTTTCCAATTTTTACTGATTGTAGTCTGCCAATTTGAATGTCGAGAATCCAATTGCACAGGATAGAGCAGAGTCTTGCCTGAGTATTGATAATAGACTCATGGGAGATAATTCAGTTAAATATTATCAACATCACACCAATCTAACTACTTGCACAAATTCACAGAATAAATTGCTTGATAAGTATAGGTAACCGTTCCGAGTCATTGAGGCCATTAATCTATTCCACAAACACGTTTTTGTTTGGTTTAAAATAATAAAAGTCCATTGTGCTCACTCATTAATTACATGCCTTTGTTTTGATGAGAAAAGTATTTGAACCCTTGGCTGACTCTGTGGTATTTATTTACTTTTTGTTGGTCATGCATACTGAGCAAACAGGGACCCAGGAAACTGCAGTCTTTATTTCATTGCCACAGAGGCTTTATTGAAACAAACTACTGGGACTGGGCTTTTTATAAAGAACACAACTGATCTTCTGACAAAATAATCCGAAATAAGATTAAAATAACTTATCACAGTTATGTTTTTATACGCATTTCCCACAAAGTTAAAAAAACAAAACGACACATCCCAGGACATTGGACAATTTAAAAGCAAATATCCCTCTTGTCTTCTTTGTGCACCAGTGCACTATGTGCCTCTGACATATCCATTGGTGTCCAACCATGTTCCACAATTGCTCCACAATTTTCAGTCACGCAAGCATGGCCTGCGTAGTCCGAGTCTCTCTGGCGGATACAGGCCATCGCTGTAACTCTGAAGCCCGCTTCAGGATGACTTCAACTAACCTGCTTTCCTTCTTTTCCCCCTATCAGCCATCTACCTGTCAGCAACTCAACACATCCTGATCACATTTGACAAACTATTCTCAACCAAATGCCCCACATCCAAATAATGGTCACACTCCATTCCCCTGACATACTTGTTGCCAAGCCCGATCAACTGATCCTCGATACCTGATCCTTGCCCTGATTCCTCCACTTGCTAACATGATTCCTGACCTTGCCCATTACCCAACCCCCCCACCCTCCCCTGGGACTCTATACCCTGGGGTGACTTACTATCTTCCCACTAGCCCACCCCAGCCCATCCCTGACATTGACTGATTTCCTTCGTGCACTCTGCACTGTTAAGATCAACTTTAATGTGAGTGTCTCGCTTTCATCTGCGCATTTCATTTTCCACATAATTTATTGGAAAGATTGAATTGCAATGGGATAGATTGTCTCAGGATGAAATTTCCTTATGCTGTTAACTTGTCAGAGTTAGGGACTTTGTCCAAATACAACAAGATCAAGCTCATTTTCTTGCCTTCTGCAACCAGATAAATGACTAACACTGTTTTCAAGAAGAAACTGCAGATGCTGGAAGATCGAAGGTACACAAAATTGCTGGAGAAACTCAGCGGGTGCAGCTTCTCCAGCAAAGCGTAGGTTGGGCGATCGTTTCGCCGAACACCTCCGCTCAGTCCGCAATAACCAACCTGACCTCCCGGTGGCTCAGCACTTCAACTCCCCCTCCCATTCCCAATCCGACCTTTCTGTCCTGGGTCTCCTCCATTGCCAGAATGAGCAACACCGGAAATTGGAGGAACAGCACCTCATATTCCGCCTGGGGACCTTGCGTCCGGATGGCATTAACATTGAATTCTCCCAATTTTGCTAGCCCTTGTTGTCTCCTCCCCTTCCTTAACCCTCTAGCTGTCTCCTCCCACCCTCCCATCCGCCCGCCCTCGGGCTCCTCCTCCTCCCCTTTTCCTTCCTTCTCCCCCCCCCCCCCCCATCAGTCTGAAGAAGGGTTTCGGCCCGAAACGTCGCCTATTTCCTTCGCTCCATAGATGCTGCTGCACCCGCTGAGTTTCTCCAGCAATTTTGTGTACCAAATGACTAACACTGGCAGTTCTCACACTTCATTGATTGCTGTTTGGAGGAGGATTACGTGAGGGTGATAAGAATTTGGGAATGTGCTCCAGAAATGTTGGTACCTTGAAAAAGACCTGAATAAATCAGTTCTGTAAAAAAATGTTTAAAAATTAATAATTTCAGCAGCTCATTTTGAAATGCAGGCTTATTCAGTTTAATCCTACATTGTGTATGGCAAAACCGTTAATTTTATATTTGTCATGTAACTACATTAACACATCAGGATAAATGCAATGTTCTTTGAACAACGTCTATTAGCTGTGGGCTGAAAACCGATAAATAGGATAAGATTCATCAGCTATATTTATCAGTTAAAATGTGTTGGAAGGAACTGCAGTCGCTGTTTTAAACCGAAGATAGACACAAAAAGCTGGAGGAACCTAGCAGGACAGACAGCATCTCTGGAGAGAAGGAATTGATGACTTTTCAGGTGTAGACTGAAGAAGGGTCGAGACCCAAAACGTCACCCATTTCTTCTCTCCAGAAATTCTGCCTGTCCTGCTGAATTACTCCAGCTTTTAGTGTCTATCTTATGTTTATCAGTTATCTTGATTGGCATCAGCGCTTCTTGTACATAAACCTGACGGTTCAAACCAGCTGCATGATGATTGGATTTTGGAGGCTGGGAAAAAGCTGGCAATCTGCAGACAGTACTGATAACTGTGGACAGGTGCAAATGCTATAGAGCAGCTGAAGCCTGACATTTTCTTGCATGATTGCATCTGCAAATTTCCTGTTCAGTTAGTGGTGTATCTAACTATTTAGAGAAAGGGACTTTGTAGATGATAGGAAATTATACATTTTTTAGTGAGAAAATGCTTTTGGGAAAGATGTTAAGAACATTTATTAGCCTACAACTTCACATAGGTCATTTTTATTGAGTAAGAAGTTTTGCTGCTCAGAAAATAAGTAAAATAGTCCTTGTCTTTTTTTCCTTATCAGACTATAATAACTATACATTGCAAAATTATAGTGAATAACCAACCATTCCTGTTCTTTAGCATTTTTTGAAGGAGGTGATTCAGAAGGGTAAAATTAAAAATGCATTCAACCAATGTTTTCAGATCTAAGGTTCCATACCAACTTGTCATTTCTTCTTTCACTTAATCCTTACCTCCCTCAAAGGGTTGTCTAGTTCAACCACACCTTTAAGGCAGTCACATTGAACTGCAAATCCTTATAAACATGTAGGCATTGTCAGCTTTTCCATAAGCATGTTATTACAACTTTGAATGATTAGATTCCAATTAGAGGCTTTGACAGAACAAAAAACAAGAGTTTAATTAAGCACATTTTTTTTCTCTCTTGTGCTTAGCAGTACTTAGTTCTCATTGGTTGCACAACAAATTTAGCACCAAGGAATCAGCATAATTACAGTATTTACCAGACCACTCAAAATCCTCGTTTCAGATTAGACCCAATTTCATTCCTTTGCAGCCTTAATTATAAGTGAAACTTCCTTTTAATTGAAGATATCGGAGAAAGCCTTTGAGCTTTTAAATAGAAGCTTTCTTGTTGCTTGGGAAATGTGACCTATGGGAAGAATGAATAAATTTAGTGAATGTACAGCTCTTATTTCAAAACCAATCAAAGGAATATTTCAACTGTTTGACCACTGATATATCGCACCAAAGCCACGTTTAACAATTAATTGGACATTTGTATATGATTTTCCCCCTCTATTTCCAATAAAAGGTACATATATTGGTTATGGTGGGGGAAGTGTATTTTGTCAGCAGACTTTCTTAATGAGAGGGCAGTAGCAGGTCAAAAACGTTTTTTTTTTAAGCTGCACTTTGATTGTATTTAATGCCCCAAAATGCACAGGATAGAGCAGATTCAAGAAGGCGTTGATACAGCTGTCCATTACTCACCTTTATAAATGGATTTAGTTTAGTTTAGTTAGACATCGTGTGGAAACGAGCCTTTCGGACCACTGAGTCTGCGTCGACCAGCAATTCCCGTATTCTAACAGTATCCTACACACATGGGACAATTTACAATTTTACAAAATCTTTGGAGTGTGGGAGGAAACCAGAGTTCCCAGAGAAACCCCACGCAGGTCACTGGGAAAGTGTACAAACTCCGTACAAACAGCAACCGTAGTGAGAATCGAACCCGCATCTCTGGCGCTGTAAGACAGCAACTCTACTGCTGCAACACCTTGCCACGCTGTTAGAGCGGTTAGAACCAAAGTCATGAAGGTGACTTGGATAGGCTGGGTGAGTGGGCAAATGCATGGCAGATGCAATATAATGTGGATAAATGTGAGGTTATCCATTTTGGTGGCAAAAACAGGAAAGTAGACTATTATCTGAATGGTGGCCGATTAGGAAAAGGGGAGATGCAACGAGACCTGGGTGTCATGGTACACCAGTCATTGAAAGTAGGCATGCAGGTGCAGTAGGCAGTGAAGAAAGCAAATGGTATATTAGCATTCATAGCAAAAGGATTTGAGTATAGGAGCAGGGAGGTTCTACTGCAGTTTACAGGGCCTTGGTGAGACCACACCTGGAGTATTGTGTACAGTTTTGGTCTCCTAATCTGAGGAAAGACATTCTTGCCCTAGATGGAGTACAGAGAAGGTTTACCAGACTGATTCCTGGGATGGCAGGACTTTCATATAAAGAAAGACTGGATAGACTCGGCTTGTACTCGCTAGAATTTAGAAGATTGAGGGGCAACTTATAAAAACGTACAAAATTCTTAAGGGGTTGGACAGGCTAGATACATGAAGATTGTTCCCGATGTTGGGGAAGTCCAGAACAAGGGGACACAGTTTAAGGATAAGGGGGAAGTCATTTAGGACCGAGATGGGAAAAACATTTTTCACACAGAGTGGTGAATCTGTGGAATTCTCTGCCACAGAAGGTAGTTGAGGCCAGTTCATTGGCTATATTTAAGAGGGAGTTAGATGCGGCCCTTGTGGCTAAAATGATCAGGGGGTATGGAGAGAAGGCAGGTACAGGATACTGAGTTGGATGATCAGCCATGATCATATTGAATGGCGGTGCAGGCTCGAAGGGCCGAATAGCCTACTCCTGCACCTATTTTCTATGTTTCTATAAGCAAAATGTATTTTTGCAGTGTTTTATCAATGTTGGAATCCATACACCTGCAAAAATACATACGATCAGGAGGATATTCATTCTAAGTATTGATAAAATAAAAATCCTCAGCCACATTTAAGTGTTGGACAATTTACATAACATTTTATTTCTGCTATACTGCGTTTTTATTGCTCAAACAGTTTGAAAGAGTGTGGAATGCCTGGAGAACATTCGGAACTCTTTGGCAGTGTACATTTTCATCACTGAGCCCTCCCTGTGGAGATATCAGAAGGAATAAGTGCCTAAAACAGGAGTGCAGGGATAAAGACCAATAGGATGAGGATTTAGAACCCTTCCCTCCAAGAGTTACCAAACCCAGGATGATATACTGGCGCTTCTCAAAGAAACGGTGCATAAGGAAGTTGAGCTTCTTTCAGGAAGTTGTCATAGGTTTGTGGCAACTTTTGCAACAGATTCTCCAACTATCTAACAGAACCAATACAGCCTCTTGCAAATAGGTTAAGTGTAACTTTCAATGTTTCATCTCACCTGCAGGCTGCCAGAGGGGATTTTGGTAATATTAATCAGTCTATCACTCATAGTCGCAAACAAACAAAAAATGGCATTATATTTTGGGTGATCACATGGTTTTATCTCATAGCCTTTAGGCACATGAAAGCGGTAGAACAGAACACAAGGGTTTCTGCCAGCTTCAACATGATCCCACCACCAATTACATCTTCCCCTTGCATTTGCAGGCACCACTCGCTTCATGACGGCCTGGTCTGCTTCCCCATGCCCAACCAGCACTCCATATCCCAGAACATCTTTTCCATGGAACTTGCGGAGATGCAACACCTTGCCCTTTCACCTCGTACCTTCCCATCACCCAGAGTCGCAAACAATCGGCCCTGGTGAAGCAACAATTCACTTGCACTTCTTCCAGTCCATCTAGCGTATTCACAATTCACCAGGTGGCCTCCTCTACATTGGAGAAACCAAACACCGATTTGGTAACAGCTTTGCAGAAGGCTTTCAGTTCATAGGGATAGACAATAGACAATAGGTGCAGGAGTAGGCCATTCGACCTTCGAGCCAGCACTGCCATTCACTGTGATCATGGCTGATGATACTGAACTTCTTGTTGCCAACCACTTTCATTTTCAACCCTATTCCCATTCCAACCTGTCTTTGGCTTCTTCCGCTGCTATGGTGAGGACTATGGTAAATCTGGAAAAAAGAACCTTTATCCTCCGTCTATGCCCTTTCAACCCTCTGGAATGAACATTGAATTTTCCCACCTTTTGGTAAACTGCTGTCTCATTGCTTTCCATTATCACACTCATGTCCCTTTCTCGCCCAGTCGCTTTCAAACGTCTCCTTATCACCTGATCTGTGGGAAAAAGCAAATTGCTAGAGGAACTCAGTGGGTCAAGTAGATAGGTGGACACAGAGGGATAGTCAATGTTTCAGGTCAAGGCTCTCTGTCTCCGTTAAGCTATCTCCAGATAGAGCTTTCTCTTGCACACCATTGCCTCCCTCCCGCTCTCCCCCAGCTCTGATTTGAAAATGGTAAACCCTCCACTCTTTCCTCAGTTATGAGGAAGAGTCACTGACCGGATTATATTACCTTTTTTTGAAATGCCACAGATGTTGCTCGACTGGATGAGTTCTTCCAATATATTCATTTTATTTTAGAACTTTGGGATTTGGGAGATTTACAATATTTCCCCCTGACCAGGGCAACACTGAATGTGGCCATGTTACTGTGCAATCAACATCACATAGTGCCGTTATTACATTCACCACTGACTGAATGTACTGAGAATTCAATAGAAGGAAACCATTGATGGCTGTTTATACAGTTTGAAATGTAAACCACATTAACATTCGATAGATATTATATGTGGATGGAAATCATTGGTGGTCCTTGGATCTGATGTTCTAAGAAACCAAATAGATCTAAAATTGTGTTTTTTTCATAGATAGCTTTAAAAATTCATCGTTTCCCTTACTTAGCCACATGTGTTCAAACTACATTTTAACATGTCTTTGACCACATGCAAACCAGGCAGCAAAGCTCAGAATCACCAATGCCAAAGGCTGGTATGTTGATGGAATTTACTTTTGTGGCCAATTGTTTGGAAAGGACAGCGTTAAGCCTTTGAAGACAAATCCCAAATCAGAATGATCTATTAACATTAGAAGCTGGAAAATTTAAACCTGGCTCCTGAAGATTCCTAGTGATCCACAGGGACAAAAAGTTTGGTCTTCCTACTGTAGCCAATGAAAGTTGTTTTCTTATTTGCTCTTATTTGCTTTTTTGTGTGTATGCCTTTGATATAGGATCCACCCACATCAGTGTCACTTGGGCTACGAATGGAAGAAATGATCTTCAACTTGGCAGACACACATCTCTTTTTTAACGATTTAGAAGTAAGTGGAGATTTTTTTTAAACGTCCAGCATTCATTTAATGTATACCATGGCCACAAAAACACATCACAGAATTAGTCATTGTATCACTGACTGACAGATGAATGCGATTAATGAACTCGCCAAAACAGTTGGTTTTGTTCAGTCCTTGGCTTAATTAATACTGTAAGGATGTTCCTGAAAATATTTCCGTGTTCAAGAAGGAACTGCAGATTTTGGAAGATTGAAGGTACACATAAATGCTGGAGAAACTCAGCGGGTGCAGCAGCATCTATGGAGTGAAGGAAATAGGTGAGACTAAGCGGAGGTTGGGCGATCGTTTCGCCGCACACCGCCGCTCAGTCCGCAATAACCTACCTGAACTCCCGGTGGCTCAGCACTTCAACTCCCCCTCCAATTCCCAATCCGACCTCTCTGTCCTGGGTCTCCTCCATTGCCAGAGTGAGCAACACCGGAAATTGGAGGAACAGCACCTCATATTCCGCCTGGGTTGCTTGCGTCCGGTTGGCATGAACATTGAATTCTCCCAATTTTGCTGTCTCCTCCCCTTCCTTAACCCTCGAGCTGTCTCCTCCCATCCCCCTGCCCTCGGGCTCCTCCTCCTCCCTTTTTCCTTCCTTCTCCCCCCCCCCCCCCATCAGTCTGAAGAAGGGTTTCAGCCCGAAACGTCACCTATTTTCTTCGCTCCATAGATGCTGCTGCACCTGCTGAGTTTCTCTAGCATTTTTGTGTACCTTCTGAAAATATTTTCATCTGATGAGCTGAAGGATGTTTAAAATGTGCTTGAATGAGTCTCTTATTGTTTGCATTGGCCCATAAATCAATTGTAATGTTTTAGCTAGACCATAATGTGAAATGAGTTGTTATTTTGCTGCTATTCAATAATAACATATTGCACATCATCTTGGTGCCATTCCTACTGAGCGTTAATATACAAATGGCAAAATCCATTTAATCACATAGAAGCTGAATTTGGCTCAAATTGTTTTAAACACTTGCATTAAAAAAAAACTAATTTACATTGGACCTGTGAGGATGAATAAAATATTCTGATTTATATTTGTGCAAGATTACAGCATCTTTCAATTTGTGGAGATTCTTTTATATCCGTTGATAATCAAAAACTATTAGATTTTTTCCCAGCTGCGGAATTGGTGTTCTACCAACGGGTCTGACTATTGTTAATGTGGAACTGTTGAGAAATTGGGTCTAAATTTGCAGGGAGGCATGAATATACAGCTGCTGTCTTTCAAATGCAAATGGAAGTTTCACTGAATATTCTCAATAATAGTGTATAATTGGATTATTGTTCATAGTTTGTATTATCTTAAAGTGCAGAACATAGACATATAAAAAGGTGCAAAGGGCTGGAGTATCTCAATGGGGCAGGTAACGTCACTGGAGATCATGGACAGGTGAAGAAGCAATACAAGTCTAGTACTCTGCGATCTGGACCAGTTTTAATGATAAACAACTTTGTTCAACAACTTTTCTGTCTATGAAATAGTCACGTTGGTAATATTGCTCTGGGTTTGAATTTGGAGGCCTGCTATTTAAACTAGAACAAGAATTCATGCCATCTCTCCTCCACTTCAGGAATTGGCTGCCTTAGTATTATCTATCTTCACGCATGCGCATAAAGGATAGGAAAGTTGTAGAAGGACATGGACCAAACACGGGGATGTCAGACTAGTGTAGATGGGACATCTTGGTCACCATGACAAATTGAGCCAGGGGGGTTGTTTCCATGTTGTATGATGAGCCTGGTGTAGAGCAAGATTGTCATTTGTCATGGTCATTTCCATCAAGATTGCTGTATTACAAGCAAGTTCATATACAAGAATCTGTATGCATAATAGTTTGGACAGAATCCAATCATCATTTAAGTCACAAATCTATTCCACAGCACAATAAACAATAAGTGCAGGAGTAGCCCATTCGGCCCTTGGAGCCAGCAAGATACAAGATACAAGATACAAGATAGATTTATTCATCACATGTGCCAGATGGCACAGTGAAATGAAATTCCCATACAGCCATACAATAAAAATAAGGGACATAACACGCTATAGGGTTTGACATAAAACATCCCCACACAGCAGAATCAAGGTTTCCCACTGTGTGGGAAGGCACCAAAGTCAGTCTCTTCCTCTATTGTTCACCATGGTCAGGGCCTCCCCGTGCCCTCCGCAGTTGCCGCTACGGGCGGCCCGATGTTCAGGACTGCTCGCTGGGGTGTTGTAAGTCCGACGTCGGGGCTGCGGGACGTCCTCAGCGGCGTGGACACCAGAGTCGGCCCCCTCCTACCGGAGTCGGCGGCTTCCAAAGTCCGCAGGCCGCGCTGGGTGGATACTGCTGCTGGAGACCCTCTGCAAGGCGCCCCAGGACTGCGCGATGTTGGTCAGTACTTCCCGCGTTGGAAGCTCTCCGCACCAGAGCTCCACAATGTTGGAGTAGCGGCTCAACGCTTCGGAGCTCCAATCGGCGACCCAGGTAGGCATCGCCCGCTCCACGGTGACTCCAACGCTGCGTCGCAGCTGTAGCAGCCCTGGTCCGGTTCCCAGTCCCAGGCAGGAAAGGCCGCTCCGATCCAGCTGGTAGGCCGCGAGTTGGGGGGCGAGGACGCGACTCGGAGAAATAGTCGCGTCCCCGCCAGGAAGAGACTGGGAAGCGGTTTCCCCCTTACCCTGCCCCCCTCCCCCACATAGAAAAGTTAAAGTTTCCCCCAACATAACACTTTAGACTAACTAAAAATAATAAAAAAGATTGAAATAACAGACAGGCTGTAGGCAGAGGCTGCTGCCAGTGCAGCGCCCCCTTGGGTGTATTTCCGCTGATCATCATTTCATGGCTGATCATCCACAATCAGTACCCTGTTCCTGCCTTCTCTCCATATCCCCTAATTCTGCTATCCCCAAGAGCTCTATTTAACTCTCTCTTGAAAGCATCCAGAGAACCAGCCTCCACCGCCCTCTGAGGCAGCGAATTCCACACACTCACAACTCTCTGTGTGAAAAAGCACATGGTTTAAGAACTCATCAAAATTTAAATGTGGGGATGAATTCTTTAATGAAACAGGATATAGGCATGGACAGATTTCCCCATGTTTTGATTCCTTGTGCCAAACTTGAAGCTGCTATTATATCTGCTTTTTCAAATGACTGAAATAATCCTTTATTGGAAAGAGAACTTCTTTGGTTTTCTCTGGGATTAGTGAGCATATGGTAAGTCTCAATGCCAGTCTCTTTAACAGACTCGTACTCTGCTGCAGCAGTAATTAGTTCCTGCACATTCTGAATGTGATCCTGGATTTTGAGAATCATTCTGAGCATTAAAAGCAGGGCTTCCAACTCTCACGCTTTGAGCGTGACACTCACTCATTTCAGCCAATTCTCACGCCCTCACGCTGAAGACAGAATTCTCACGCTGACAGGCTGTCTTCAGTCCCTGCACAGCAAAGATCCTATAGCGGAGCTACAGCGGAGCTAGCATCTTTGCTGCACAGTTTGTCTCAAGTTTGCGCCGCATGACAGCGATCTGCACGGATTGGGGAAGCGCGTCGGTCCCGGGCAGTGGGTGTCAGCGCTTTTGTGAGCCGTCTGCGAGCGCTGCGCTTCCGGCTGCCGCGGCAACCTCGCTCCCTCCCTCCCTCCTGCCCTTCAACTCACACGGCAGAGCCAGCGCCGCCAATCCACGCTACATCGTGCCCGCCAGACTCCCCATTGGGCGGCCGGGGAAAGAGAGGGAGGAGAGAAAGAGAGAGAAAGAAAAAAAGGGAGGGATGGAGGCAAATAGAGACGGGGAGGGAATGTAGTGAGGGATTGAAGGAAGGGAAGGAGAAAGAGGAAGCGAGAGGAAAAAGAGGGAGGGGAGGAAAGAGAGGGAGGGAGGGGGAGGATGGGGGGGAAGGAAAGGTGTGTGTGTGTGTATCCCTGTGTGTGTGTCTCTCTCTCTCTCTCCCTCCCTGTGTGTGTCTCCCTGTGTGCGTGTGTGTGTGTCTTCCTGTGTGTGTGTCTCCCTGTGTGTGTATGTGTCTCCGTGTGTGTGTGTGTCTCGCTGTGTGTGTGCGTATCCCCCTGTGTGTGTGTGCATGTCTGTGTGTCTCCCCGTGTGTGTCTCTCCCTGTGTGTGTGTCTCTCCCGCTGTGTGTGTCTCTCTGTGTCTGTGTGTGTGTGTGTGTGTCTCTCTGTGTGTGTGTGTCTCCCTGTGTGTGTGTGTGTCTCCCTGTGTGTGTGTGTCTCCGTGTGTGTGTGTGTGTCTCCGTGTGTGTGTGTGTGTCTCCGTGTGTGTGTGTGTGTGTGTCCCCTGTGTGTGTGTGTGCATGTCTGTGTGTCTCCCTGTGAGTGTGTGTCTCCCTGTGAGTGTGTGTCTCCCTGGGTGTGTGTCTCCCTGAAAGTGTGTGCATGTCTGTGTGTCTCCCTGTGTGTGTGTGTCCCTGTGTGTGTGTGTCCCTGTGTGTGTGTCTCCCGGTGTGTGTGTCTCCCTGTGTGTGTGTCTCCCTGTGTGTGTGTGTCTGTGTGTGTCCCTGTGTGTGTGTGTCCCTGTGTGTGTGTATGTGTCTCCCTGTGTGTGTGTGTGTGTGTGTGTATCCCTGTATGTGTGTGTGTGTGTCTCCCCGTGTGTGTGTGTCTCCCCATGTGTGTGTGTGTCTCCCATGTGTGTGTGTCTCCCCGTGTGTGTGTGTCTCCCCGTGTGTGTGTGTGTGTTTGTCTCCCGGTGTGTGTGCGTGTGTGTGTCTGTCACCCTGTGTGTGTGTGTGTCTGTCTCCCTGTGTGTGTGTGTGTGTGTGTGTGTCTTCTTTTGTGTATGTGTCTCCCTGTGCATCTGTTGTCACATCCTGGCCTTAGACAGGGCTGCCAACTCTCAGGCTTTGAGCTTTGAGCGCTTTGAGCGTGAGAGTCACGCATTTCAGCCAATTCTCACGCTGATGACAGAATTCTCACGCTGTCTTCAGTCCCTGTACAGTTTGTCTTTTTGCGCCATATCACAACGATCTGTGCAGTCTGGGGAAGCGCGTCAGTTGGCGGCTGTGAGTGACGTTGCATTTCTTCTCTTCTCTTCTTTCTTGGTTGGATGTGCAGCTGCCGACAACATGAAGCAGCCGGAGATAAAACTAACCAGGTGAATCTGTTGTAAAACATGGGGAGGACCACAATGAAGCCAAACATCTAGGACAGGGTTTGGCAACCTACGGCACACGGGCCGTAGCCCAAAAAACCTGAACACCCTCTCCCCATCCCCCCCCCCGGTCGCAACGCTCCCTTGCAATTTCTCACTCTCAACTCTCATCCAATGTTGGCAGTCCTGTTAAAAGAACACTTTACTTGCTTATATACACAGTGCAAAAACCAGCAAGGTTGATTGTAGTATCCTGAGCCAGCTAAATGTCCTGTCTCAGCAAGCTGCCATTATGTCACATTTTCCATTTAAATAGTACTGTTGCTGGATTCAAAGCGGTTCTGTTTTTATACATGCTCTCCAGTGTGTTAAATCTTCCTATTATCAACTCTTCTCTTGGTACTACAGGCGACTGCTTTCCTTTCAAAATTACTGTTACAGGCACAGCTGGGGCAGAGGTAGAGTTCTGCCTTACAGCGCCTGAGACCAGGGTTAATTCTTGACCATAGTTGCTGTCTAGGCGGACTTTGTACATTTTCCTCTGGGTTTTCCCTGGGTGCTCCGGTCTCCTCCCACACACCAAAGACATACAGGTTTGTAGGTTAATTGGCTTTTGTAAATTCTCCCTAATCTGCAGGTTAGTGTACAGGGTGATCGCTGGTCGATGTGGACTCGGTGGGCCAAAGGACCTGTATCCACGCTGTATCTCTAAAGTCTAAAGCTCACTGTGTATCAGGAAAACCCCAATGTCTGAGCCATTTTCTCTTTGCCGACTGGAGAGTTTTAAAAGCGTGTGGTCAGTGCCATTGAACAGCAAAGTTCAGCAGTGTTTTGAAAAGTTTCTTAAAGCCACATTTTTTTCTGGAGCCATTGTTCATTGCTTGCTTTGACTAACCTTGTCACCAGTTGCACTGCATTTGGGATGGAGTTGAGCCAGTTTTGCTGAGCAAGTAAATATTATTGATAATAATTTCAAGAATATACATGAGCTTCACAATTAATGTGGGTATACTCTAATGCAGATTAACAAAACTCTATCAGAAAGATAGACCCAGAATGCTAGAATATCTCAGCGGGTCAGGCAGCATCTCTGGAGAAAAAGAATAGATGACGTTTTGGGTTGGAACCCTTCTTCAGATTGAAAGCAGAGGTTGGGGTGGGGTCGGGAATAAACTGGAGGCATGAAAAGGCCACAACAAATTGAGGCCGGCAACATTTAACTTCATGAAGCGTGGTGCCCATATGGCCCATTATTGGCTGGGGAAGACCTCAGGATGGGTGAAGCCCATCTTTTCACCAGAGATGCTGCCTGACCAACTGCATTACTTCAGCATTTTGTGTCTGGCTTCGGTATAAACCGGCATCTGCAGTTCCTTCCTAGACAAAAAACGATCACATGTTTGTAGCACAGGTCTAGTGATGTATTACATCACATGAACACATCACATCACATCACATCACATGGGTTTGGACCAAGATGGCGGCGCGCACGGTCGCAGCGGCTCACGGCTCCCGGACTCGGTGCTCTTTTTTGTTGTTTGTGTACGTTGTGTTGTCCGTGTACGTCTTTGCAGTCGGTTCTGCGAACACCCGCTACACCCGCTACTCCCGACAGAACCTCGTGGATATCGGTGACCAGCGTCAGTCTGCGGTTTCGGGTGTCTTCCATCGCAAGTATAACATCCCGGGCGACATAGCAAGACCACCGGGGTCCCCGTGGATTGTTGTCGGGTCTAGGAGGCGGCGCAGACGGAGGAGGGAGAGGAAGCAGAAGCGAGGCCGCAGGTCCGGTGCTTTGCTAAGGCTAAGGAATCGACCACACAAGCCACCTCTACCGAGCCTGTATCTCTCCAACGCCAGATCCCTGGTTCACAAAATGGACGACCTGGAAGTACAACTCGCCGGAAATCGATATGTCCGCGACTGCTGTGTTATGATTATCACCGAAACCTGGCTTCACCCGGGGATACCTGATGCTAGCATGCAGCTAGCAGGTCGCTTTCTGCTCCGCGGGGACAGGACTATGGACTCCGGTAAGAGCAGGGGAGGGGGTCTCTGTATATACGTGCATGAGAATTGGTGCAACAACGGGACAATCATAGCCAATCATTGTTCCCCTGACCTCGAGTACATGTCTGTAAGATGCCGGCCTTTTTTTCTACCGAGAGAACTAACAGTCGTGATTGTCACGGCTGTGTATATTCCACCTGACGCCAATGTAAACAAGGCGCTCTCTCTCCTGCTGAACACCATTAATGAACAGCAGCGGGATCACCCCGAAGGTGTTCACATAATCGCAGGGGACTTTAATAAGGCCAACTTGAAGACTGTACTGCCGAAATTCTACCAACATGTCAAGTGTTCTACCAGAGGGGTGAACACGCTGGATCATGTCTACACCAATATCAAGCACGCGTATAGAGCCATCCCCCTCCCCCAACTCGGCCAGTCAGATCATCTCTCCCTCCTGCTCTCTCCAGCCTACACCCCCCTCAGACGCAGTGCCAGGCCCACCATAAGATCTGTTACAACCTGGCCTGAAAATGCACTCTCCAATCTACAGGACTGCTTTACACAGACAAACTGGGACATATTCGAACACCAGGATCTGGAAACTCTCACAGAATCGGTGCTGGACTATATCAAGTTCTGCATCGGAAATGTGACTGTAGACAAAAGCATACGGGTTTTCCCAAACCAGAAACCCTGGATGTCCAGCCAGGTCCGCACACTCCTCAGAGCCCGCGATGCTGCCTTCAGGTCAGGTGACAGAGCTCTGTACAGGGCTGCTCGAGCCGATCTGAAAAGTGGTATTAAAAAAGCCAAGGCGGACCATAAGAGGAGCATAGAGTCCCACTTGTCCAGCAATAATACACGGGAGGTATGGCGGGGCATACAAGACATTACCAACTACAGAGGCTGTGCCACAAAGTCAGAAGACCTGAGTGCGCCGCTGGCAGAAAAGCTAAATTGCTTCTTCTCCCGCTTTGAAACATCAAAACAGCAGCACTCACCTGCTACAGCCCTGTTTCCACCCTCACCTAGCTCCTGTACTACTCCACTCACTGTCAAGGAACACGATGTCAGACGGGTGCTCCTGGCAGTGAACCCCAAGAAGGCTACCGGCCCAGATGGAGTCCCTGGTAAGGTGCTCAAAGCGTGCGCCCACCAGCTCACTGCCATCTTCACCAGAATTTTCAACCTCTCCCTGGCCCAGGCAGTTATTCCGTCCTGCCTAAAATCAGCCACAATCGTCCCTGTGCCGAAGAAGTCTACCATCACCAGCCTTAATGACTACCGTCCTGTGGCCCTCACTCCGGTAATCACGAAGTGCTTCGAGAGGTTGGTCCTCCAGCACATCAAGGACTATCTACCACCAGACCTCGACCCCCACCAATTCGCCTATCGCCAAAACAGATCCACAGAAGACGCCATCACCGTAGCTCTCCACTCTGTGCTGAGCCATCTGGAGCAGGGGCAGAGCTACGTCCGGATGCTCTTTGTGGATTTTAGTTCAGCCTTTAATACAATCATTCCGGACATTCTCATAGGTAAACTGGTCACTCTCGGCCTCCCCACTGTCACATGTGCCTGGATAAAGGATTTCCTCACCAACCGGCCCCAGACTGTGAGACTCGGCCCCCACCTCTCCTCCACTCGCAGGTTGAGTACCGGTTCCCCACAGGGCTGTGTGCTAAGCCCCCTCTTATACTGTCTCTACACCTACGACTGTAGTCCGGCCCACAACAACAACCGCATCGTCAAATTTGCTGACGACACTACTGTGGTCGGACTTATTTCGAAGGGAGATGAGGCAGCCTACAGAGAGGAGGTCCTGAAGTTGACAACCTGGTGCTCAGAAAACAATCTGGCTCTGAACACCAGGAAAACAAAAGAGCTCATTGTCGACTTCAGGAGGCACAGCACCGACTTAGCCCCCCTACACATCAACGGCGAGTGTGTGGAGAGGGTCAACACCTTCCGGTTTCTCGGCGTCCATATCGCTGCTGACATCTCCTGGACGGACAACACGACAGCGGTCATCAAGAAGGCTCAGCAGCGGCTGCACTTCCTGAGGGTCCTCAGGAAGCACAACCTGGACTCTAACCTGCTGCTGACCTTCTACCGCTCGTCCATCGAGAGCCTGCTGACATACTGCATTACAGCATGGTATGGCAGCTGCACCATGGCAGACAGGGAGAGGCTTCAGAGGGTAACCAGGACAGCGCAGAGGATCATTGGCTGCCCTCTCCGCTCCCTGATGGACATCTACACCTCCCGCTGCCTTAGCAGGGCAAAGAAGATAATCCAAGACAGCTCCCATCCTGCGTTTGGACTGTTCGACCTGCTGCCCTCTGGAAGGCGCTATAGGTGCATCAAATCCAGGACAAACAGACTCAGGAATAGTTGCTTTCCAAGAATTATATCTACTATAAATTCAAATTCACACATGCACTGACTACACCGCCCAACACGGACTTCCATCTGTATATATGTATATATGTATGTAGCGCCGCAGAATTTGTGCACCTATTCCCCCCCCCATCTCCCTTCTGTTTTTTGTTTTTTCTGTTTCTTGTTTTTTGTGCGAAATTGTATGTATGCACTGAGTACGAGCAGCTTTCAGTTTCACTGTACATGTATAGTGACAATAAATGGCATATCTATATCTAACACAGCATACTTACATACTTAGAAATATTCCACCAAAAGGTGATACACATGAAGAGTAGCAGAGAGAGTGAAATGTCACAGATGGTGCAGTATAGGGAGATGAAGAGGAAAAGGAGAAGGGAGGCAAAGGCATCCTCTGTGTGAGCTGTTATGTAAAGACTGATCTGTGAGGACTCACCTTGACAAATCTAACGGGGTCATAATTTATTTGTGACTCCAGTCCGCAACGCAAATCGTGTTCTTAACTGAGACCTCCTTGGCATCCTCCTGCTAGACCACCTGCAGGTAGCTTCCATGCCCAACCCCCAGCCCATGAACACAGATGATCTATCCTGCAATTGTTCACCACCTGTCTATAAGACATGGGTGCAGAATTAGGCAATTATGCGCATCGACTGTTCTCTGCTGTTTAATCATGGCAGATCAATTTTTCCTTCTCAACCCCATTCATCTGCATTCTCCCCATAATCTTTGCCATCACAACTAATCAAGACCCTATAAATCGGTGCTTTGAAAATGTCCAATGCCATAGCTTCCACCACTGTCTGTGGCAATGAATTCCTCCTTCTGGTTAAAGGAATTCCTCCTCATCTCCTTTCTAAAGGTACATCCTTTTATGCCATCCAGCTCTTTCTCAATGAATCTGAGAATAGGCTCCTTGCCCTTTGGAATAACTGGTGTAGGCTGGTGAATAGTAACCACACTTGTCTGTAGCTGGAGGAGGGATGGTACTGTGAATTTACTGTGGCTGATTGATGAAGGACGTTCATTTATAAGGAGATGAGAAGGAATTTCTTTAGTCAGAGGGTGGTGAACCTGTGGAATTCTTTGCCACAGAAGGCTGTGGAGGCAAAGTTAGTGGATATATTTAAGGCAGCGATTGATAGATTCTTGATTGGTACAGGTGTCAGGGGTTATAGGGAAAAGGCAGGAGAATGGGGTTAGCCATGATTGAATGGCAGAGTAGACTTGATGGGCTGAATGGCCAAATTCCACTCCAATCCCCTATGATCTTATGATGAGAACTCAGCTGCTTGGCTGAAGGCTGGCAGCTGCAAGAAATTGAACCAGAGCCCCCCACTCACGGCAGTTGTTGCTGGAAAAACCTTGCACTGCATTAGGGAATTGAACTGTTCTGTCACCTTACATGTGCAGTGCAATGTCCTAATTTTTAATTCAACTGATTTCAAGAATATGGTGGTGCGTACAAGGCTTCATTTACTGCTTATCATTAATTGACAGATATGCAGGCGTTACTCTTTCCGCCACCTCTGTTGTTTGGACAGTGCATAATAAAAGTATTGGTTTAAATTTCTAGGATTTCTGGCACAGTTATGCCGAAGGGATAGAAATTTATTTAGAAGACGTGATGGCACATAACGGAGAGAACCATGGTGGAGTTAGTGTTGGCACAGCAATGCTACTCTGCTTCTTTTCATTGTTAGATGTTAGGAACTGAAATGTCACCCATTCCTTCTCTCCAGAGATGCTGCCTGTCCTGCTGAGTAACTCCAGCTTTTTGTGTCTATCCTATTCACCCTGCTCTTTCTCCTCCTCCATATACCCTGCTGCACACACATTTCTCCTCTTGAACTCGCATCAGTCTGCAGTCCTACCTAATAGCAATAAAATAAATGTCACCATTTTTCAATTAAAAAAACCATGAGGTTTCTTAAACTGCTTTGGAGCCCCAGCAACATACATTGAAATATATATAAATATCAAAATGAGTCTAGAAATTATACAGAACTTAGAGTACAGCACAGGAACAGGCTCTTTGGCCCACTATGTTTGTGCCGAATATAAGGCAAGGTAAACTAATCTCATCTGTCTACACACAATCATACACCTCCAATTTTCCAGAAAATTCTTTGAAAGATATAAGTCGAGATTTTTTTCAATTACAAACCTCTAAAGACCTCTTAGAATAGATACTAAACTTTTACCAATCAATCTCACCGCCATGCCCTTCAACGCAAATTGAGGGCAGAATGCTCCTTTGTTATTTTGTAGAACTATTTGTGGAGTTTATTATGTAAGTGTAATGTTGCTAGCCAGGTCCTCTCTGCTCATTCTGAGCTCCATAAGTAGTTTGATGTTGAAGCACAGCCTGATGCTCAACAGCAAATCAATGACAACGGTGATTTTAGCATTTCCATGTCCCAAGTATAGACCGGAATCTGGATGTTGCTATCAGATGCACAGGGTAATGATGGGGAATGCCAGAAGCCTTGGTATCAATAGCCCACAATCTGGATCTAAGACGCAGATGGTCTTATCCTGAATGGGGTGACATGCAATTCTTTCACATGCAGCTGAACCTATTTGGTAAGCATCGAGTCAGTTGATGTGTAGGAAGGAACTGCAGATGCTGGTGTAATCCGAAGATAGACACAAATTGTTGGAGTAACTCAGCAGGTCGGGTAGCATCTCTGGAGAAGAAGAAGAAGGGTCTCAACCTGAAACGTCACCCATTACTTTTCTCCAGAGATGCTGTCTGACCCACTAAGTCAGTAGATGTGCTGACCACCCTGGGTATCTCACTTTTGCTGTTCTTTTGTCACCTTATTGGTGTGTAGTTCCTCAGGATAAGGATAATGGAAAACACGGAACGTTATGGATTTCTGGAAATTGCCTTTTCTTTTCCAACCTTTTCTTTTTAATGTTTTGTCTGACCACATATTCAGATTTCTTAATAATAGGTCTCCAATTCAAATATCGAAAAGAAATAAAGTATAAAGAAATATATAAAATGCCGGAAACACTAAGTGGAATAAAGTTGAAGTTTGAAGACACTTCATCATATCTGGGAAATGAAGATAAACGGGGGTTTAAATTGTAAAAAAGATATCGAGGGGGGAAGATAAGACAAAGGGAACATTTGAAACAGTGAGACCAGACAGATTCAGATTTTCAATAAGTGCAGGTTTATTGATTATCAATTAATGCTAATGTATTACTTGCTGTAGGTATATGACATGATGAGGCACAATCATTATAAACTTTACTGATTCTGAAAGAAAGCTTGAAATTTATTGCTGATTGGTAGCACGAGATGTATCAATTAGATTTAGCACTTGGGAATTTCAAATGAAGTTATTGGAGTTAGATTTTAGTAGCACGATAAAATAATTTGCTGTTACCAAACGTTTAGTTGTACAAACTAGTGCTCAATTTCAAACCAATGTTATTTTTAAGTCAGTTGTGCTTTAATATTGTCAATCCTTTCCTAAATCTCTTATTCTGTTACCTCCATTAATTTTGCACAACCCCCAAGGGAAATGTTTCAGTTTTCAACTTTGTTCTCCTCTTCTGTTTTTAATTGATTATTAATTTTTGCCCATCGTGCTATTTGCAGATGGAGTAGTTGCTGTTGATTACATGTTCTCCCTGTGACTGTATGGGATTTCCCTGGTGCTCTGATTTGCTCTTAGATCCCAGAGACTTGTGGATTAGCAGGATAATTGGTGACTACATTGCTCCAAGTGCGTAGATGGGTGGTAGAATCTGAGGGTGGGTGATGGGAAAGTGAGAACGATAAATGGAAGTAAGTGGCAGGGATCTAAGTGGGTATTGATGGTCTTGGGCTGGAGGTCATAGCATGAACGTGGCAACATGGGTAGATTAGGTAATAAACAAAGCATTTAGTGTGCTTGTCTTCAAAGGCCAAGGCATCGAGTAGAGGAGATGGGATGTCATGTGGCGGTTGTATAAACATTGGTTAGACTACACCTGGCATATTGTGTACAATTCTGATTGCCACACTCCAGGACGGATGTGGTAGTAATGGAAAGAGTGAAGAAGAGATTCGCCAGGAGGTTGCCTGCAATTAAGGGTGGCAGTTACAAATAGAGATTGGATCTCGCTGGAAGGTGGGAGGCTCAGGGATGACCTTACGGTGATTTATAAAATTATGAAGGACACAGATAGAATGGATAGCCAGAATCCTTTTCCCAGAGCAGCAAAGTAGAATTAAAAGCATACGTTTAAGGTTAAAGTGGAGAAATTTAATGGGGATCTGGAGGGTAGATTTTTGATACAGAGGGTGGTGAATATTCTGGAATAAACTGCCAGTGACATTGGAGACAATTATAGCAGTTAAAAGGTTTTTGGACAAGGACTTGGATGGAAAAGGTGTTGAGGGATACAGTTCTAATGCAGACAGATGGGATTAACATGTACAGGCATCAGGCTCAGCATTGACAAGTTGAGTTGTAAGAGCTATTTGTGTGCTGTACATTTGCATGCTTTTACGATTAAAATAGAAATCACATAGCGTGGTCAGTGCAAATTGGGTGGGAGGAAGGGCTTGTTTTCATGCTGTATGACTGTGATTCATTAATCTCTTGATTGTGAATCATCAAATTGTGTTGCAGCCAGAGAACTAAATACTTTGGCTTCACTTCCCATTACGTAGAGCTGTTCCCTCACATTGCCAGCCACCCGGGTTCAATCCAGACCTCAGGTGTTGTTTGTGTGGAGTTTGCATGTTCTCCCTGTGGCCGCATGGGTTTTATCTGGGTGATTCAGAATCATCCCATTCCCTAGAAATATGCATGTTTGTAGTTTAATTGGCCTGTGTAAATTGCCCCTAATGTGCAGGAGCAGATGTGAAAGTGAGATAACATTGAACTAGTGTGAACAGGTGAGTGATGGTTGACGCGAAAAAGGGACTGTTTCTATTTTGTGTCATTCAATCAATCAAGCAAGCAAGCAAGCACTAATCTCTAGTATTCCTTTAAATGTCTTTCATTGGCCTTCTCGTGTTTCTCATCCACTTGCTGGCCCTTTGATGCGTCACCAAAGTAAGTTAGGTTCCTCCCTGTTGAGCAGAAACAAATTTCAATTGAAGATTTGCAAGACCCAAGCCTGTCTAGTCTGCAGCACATCCTTCTTTCCCTAACTACTGGTTTAATTAACCTTCCTGGAACTGTCTACAATTGAACCAGATAATTTGTGATATTGGCATTATGTCTGATACTTTTTGGAGTATGAAACAGTTCCTTCAAATATATGATTTATGAAGATGGAGAAAGGTTTCTGAAGAGGAGTTCTGACCCGAAATGTCACCCATCCCTTTTCTCCAGAGATGCTCCCTGACCTGTTTAGAAACATAGAAACATAGAAATTAGGTGCAGGAGTAGGCCATTCGGCCCTTCGAGCCTGCACCGCCATTCAATATGATCATGGCTGATCATCCAACTCAGTATCCCGTACCTGTCTTCTCTCCATACCCTCTGATCCCCTTAGCCACAAGGGCCACATCTAACTCCCTCTTAAATATAACCAATGAACTGGCCTCGACCACCCTCTGCGGCAGAGAGTTCCAGAGATTCACCACTCTCTGTGGCAAAAAAGTTCTTCTCATCTCGATTTTAAAGGATTTCCCCCTTATCCTTAAGCTGTGACCCCTTGTCCTGGACTTCCCCAACATCGGGAGCAATCTTCCAGCATCTAGCCTGTCCAACCCCCTAAGAATTTTGTAAGTTTCTATAAGATCCCCTCTCAATCTCCTAAATTCTAGAGAGTATAAACCAAGTCTATCCAGTCTTTCTTCATATGACAGTCCTGACATCCCAGGAATCAGTCTGGTGAACCTTCTCTGCACTCCCTCTATGGCAATAATGTCCTTCCTCAGATTTGGAGACCAAAACCTGTACGCAATACTCCAGGTGTGGTCTCACCAAGACCCTGTACAACTGCAGTAGAACCTCCCTGCTCCTATACTCAAATCCTTTTGCTATGAATGCTAACATACCATTCGCTTTCTTCACTGCTTTATGTTACTCTAGCACTTACTGTTTAGTTACTTTAGCACTTTGTGTCTCTCTTTGGTATAAATCAGTATCTCAATTTCTTTGTATATGCCTTCAAAAATATTATCCATTTCCAATCCGCACTATTTGTCAGGTCCCAGCCAGCCACAGCTCATTGCTTCTGAAACTATTATGCCTTTCTTTAAACAATCATACTAATGCACTCTTACTCAGCTTCCCTACTGTACCTTCTAGAAACTTACGGTCTTCCAAACCGAACTGCCTGTTTCATTTTCAGGTTGTCTGTCTCCATTGGCTTCCCAAATCAGTTTAGATGAATGAGTGTATTTTGGAGAAAGGTAGGCTCCTGTGGGGCATAATATCCAGACCATCCTTCCAATGGAGAATCTCGAATAAGGAGACATAGTCACAAGGCTAGGGGGCAGTCATTTAAAATTGAGCATGGGAATTTCTTCGAGTATGGGGTAGTGAATCCCCTGTTATTTACAGAAGTATTTAAAGAGGATGTAGATGGGTTTTTGAAAGTGCAGGGAATTATGGGCCTTTTGTAACTAGCACTGAACCAGAGATGAAGCATGAGGTAATCAGCCTTGATCATTTTGAATGGCAGGGCAGGTTAGAGGGGTAGAATGGTCCATGGCCTCTATGGAATATCTTAAATTGACAATTCGCACCATACTTTCAAGTCACAGTGAGGTCATCCTCATTCTTTCTCATTAACCTCCATCAATTCCCTGACATTCATCGTGGTACCATCAGCAGCTATCCTGATTCCAAGGTTTATGCTCTGAAATTCCCTTCTTAAACATTGTTGTCTCCACACATTTCCTCCCTGTTTCTCAGAAATCATTCCCTTTAATTGTTTTCAGCCATCTACTCTATTACTGCTAAATATGGCAGTGTCAAATTTATTTGATAAATGTCTTATGAAACCATAAATGGCCTGTCCCACTGTACGAGGTAATTCAAGAGCTCTCCCGAGTTTAAAGAAAACATCAAACAAGTGGTAAGTACGTAGAATGTATGTAACGGGTACGTCGGAGCTCGGGACGTCTCTTAGCAGCTCGTAACGCTAACGGCAGGTACTCGGGAAACACGGTAAGCTCGTGAAGATTTTTCAACATGTTGAAAATTGTCCACGAGAGCCCCGAGTACCTACAAGCGGCTATTACCGTAATTCTCCGAGGTCGAATCACGGGGAGCTCGGGAGAACTCTTGAATTACCTCGTACAGGTACAGTGGGACAGGCCCTTAAGACATTGGGATGTTTTATCAGGATGAAACTGCTATGCAAAAGTAGTTTGTTCCAGTTATATTGTTGAAGAGGGTGGCAGCTCACTTGTTCCCAAGCAATGGCCAATTCACATCCGGTCAGTGGATATAAAAAACATATTTCCCTTCTCAAAGTCTCCTATTTCTCACGTGCAAACATTTCTGGGTTCCATTCTGTGAAGTTCCCCGACAATATGGTTGAGATCATAATTTAATGTATGAAAATCATGAACAGAAAACATCAATACTGCAAGTGAGTGGTGGCATTCATAATATTTTAAACATCAACTTCATATTTAATATTTATTTGCCCCTTGGCTGAAGATGACAGCCTGTCAGTAAATGTTTTAAAAACAGATACCTGTCTTAATAGTTACCATCATGTGAGAGAGGCAGAAAGAAAATACAATGAATAACAGAAGTTAACATGTTAAATGTTGTGATAGTGACTTAAAGCATTAGGATCCAGAGAGAGTTAGCTAACTGGATGCTTAACTGGCTTTATAGTAGAAAGCAGAGGGTGGTGGTGAGAGGTTGTTTTACGGACTGAAGGCCTGTGACTAGTGGTCTACCTCAGGGATCTGTGCCTGGCTCATTGCTGTTTGACATTTATATCAATAATTTGGATGATAATGTACAAGGTACGATTAGTAAGTTTGTAGATAACACTAAAAGAGGTGGTATCGTAGAGAGTGAAAATGATTATTAAGAATTACAGCGGGATCTTGATCAGATGGGCAAGAGTGCTGAGAAATGGCATATAGAGTTTAATTCAGATAACTATTGCATTTTGGAGAATCACACCAGGGCAGGTCCTTCACATGAATGGTAGGGCCTTGGAAATGTTGTAGAGGAAAGGTTTGGAGGAATACAAGTACATGATTCCCTGAAAGAGGTGTCCTGTGCAGATACTGTGGTGAAGACTTTTGCCACATTTGCCTTCATTAGTCAGGGAATTGAGTATAGAAATTGGGCCATTATGTTACAGTTCTGTGAGACATCAGTGATGCCATGCTTGGAGCATTGTGTTCAGTTTTGGTCACCTTGCTTTAAGGAAGATGCCGTTAAACTAGAAATAGTGCAAAAAAGATTTACGGTGATATTGCTTGGACCCAAGGGCCTGAGGTATATGGAAAAGTTGAGCAGGCATCTACTTTACTCTTTGAAGTCTAGGTGGCCGAGGGTGATCTTATAGATCTGTGTAGAATTGTAAAAAATCATGAGGGGATTATATAGGGTTCAATGCATTCAGAAAGTATTCAGACCCCTTCACTTTTTCCACATTTTGTTACATTACAGCCTTATTCTAAAATGGATTAAATTCATGTTTTTATCATCAATCTACACACAATACCCCATAATAAAAAAGCAAACACAGGTGTGTAGAAATTTTTACAAAGTAATTAAAAATAAATAAGTGAAATATTACATTTCCATAAGTATTCAGACCCTTTACTCAGTACTTTGTTGAGGCACCTTTGGCAGCGATTACAGCCTCATGTCTTCTTGGGTCTGACGCTACAAGCTTGGCACACCTGTATTTGGGTAATTTCTCCCATTCTTCTCTGCAAATCTTCTCAAGCTCTGCAAGGTTGAGAAGTGTTGATGCACAACTATTTTCAGGTCCCTCTCTCCCCCATCCGTCTCTCCCCTTCCACCCCTCCCGCTACCCTTCTCCCCCTCCCTCCCCCTCTTCCCCTTCTCTCCCCCTCCTCCCCTTCTCTCCGCCCTCACCCCTCTGCCCCCCCCCCCCCCCCCCCCTCTCCCCTCCCCTCCCCCTTCCCCCTCCTCTCTCCCCTTCCCCATCCCCTTTCCACCATCCACCACTCCCCCATACTTTCACATCCCCTCCCCCCAATCATCCCCATCCCCGCTCTCTCCCTTCCCCCCTCTCCTCCCCCCCTCCCCAATCCTCCTCCCCCATCTCCACCCTTCCTCCCTCCCCCTCTCTCCCCTCTCCTCCTCCCTTTCTCCCCCCCCCCCCCCCTCCCTGTTCTCCTCCCCCCTCTCCCTCCCTCCCCCTCCCCCCTCTCCCCCCTCTACTCTCGCTTTCCTCTACTCTCTCTCTGTCCCCACTACTCTCACTCCCCTCTACGCTCTTTCTCTCTCCCCTCTACTCTCTCGCTCCCCATCCCTACCTCCCTCCATTCCACCCCCTGCCATTCCCCCTCTCCCCCCTTCTCTCTCCCCCTTCTCTCTCCCCACTTCTCTTTCCCACCGTGGAACGGGACATAGCGGTCTCCCCTCCCTCCCTCCCTCGTCCACCCCGTCTCCCCCTACCCACCTCTCACCCTCTACTCCCCCACCCCCCCTGTATGTGTGTGGGGTGTTTAGTGTGCGTGTGAAGGCTGTTTGCATCATGAGCTACAATTCGTTAGATTCTAAGGTTTCTGTGCCAACTTTGTCTGTGCCCTAATGTGCGCCCTTGATCTGACCGCATATAAATCTGCATTAATTATTGGCTTTAATACCTGGCTAGAGGAGTATTTTTGTTCATCATTATTCTGTGAATAGCTGGGAATATTCTGACTGGTATGTACCTGTGACTACTGACCACATGATGAACAGATTGATATTAAAAATAGAAAGTGATTTGCTGAGCTAAGTACTGCTGAGTTGCTCTTGTCTTACAACACAACTTGAAGTATATGTTTGGTTTTAAATTATTATTCTGGTAAAACGTCAGGAAGTGTTCTTTCAAATCATTCAATTTCAAAAATATTAACAGCCCAGGCGCAACAGAAAGTAATCATGTTTTCCCCCCAACAAATGGCTCTCCATTTGTGTACAAACGTGCATCTGTTTTCTCGAGGGGAAGGAAGAATCAGAAAGATTTCAATCATTTGCATATCAGAGTTAATTAACTTCAATTTCTTTTAAATTGTTCCTGATGTTTTCTTTCGCAAAACCCAGCAAAGTATGCCCTCTTTCACAGATGAAGCAAAATCAATTTAAAATACTGGTTTGCAAAATAGCTTTGTTGAACATCTGTACCAAATTTTGACTTCTTTCATCATTGATGAAGCCAATTATAGGCATATTGAGAACTGGCACATTTGATAAAATGATTTAAAATCACTGTACTTATTTGTGCTGTTTTTTGTAAATGGTTTAATTAAGGCAATTGCCTACAGCATTCACCAACCAAATACTATAAAGTCATGTGCAAAAAGTTATGTCTATTATTTCTAATGGTGTTTATGTAGATATTTTAAATTAACTTCTTTGCTATTTTGACTTGCTTTTCTGAATTGCTAAATATATTACAGTGATTATCAAAGACTTGTATCTTCTATTGCTCCTTTCAACATTGTGTGTTGCGTTCAGCATAATAGTTACCCCAAAAATGAGTTATAAGCCTAAACAACACCATGAGTTTTATATTGTTCATATGATAGACATCCTCGAGTGATTTAAAAAAAAAAATCATGAATTTATCTTTGGGCTCAGATTCCATTCAGAAAATACCCTTGCATAATACATCATCACCTAAACTCTTGTATTAGATTTACTCCCTTGTTCTCTATTAATATTCCCTTATAATTATTCCATGTTTTTGTGGCAGCACCTGTGTCCGACTAGTTTTTGGCTGGACTCCTGCCAGTCCCCGCCACATTTTGTTCTTTTTATAGATTGAGTCTTCCATGGCCGGTGATTTGTGCTGAGCACATTATATTTTCCAGAATCAACTTTACCATGATACAACCATAATGGCCTTGTTTATTCTAAGCAGAGCTTCGTGTCCTCATTTCCTAAAAATATACTTTCTTGATCAAATGGTTCAGAAGCTGAACAGTGAGACTGGACCTCAGCTGATGTAATGGGAGGCCAAAACAACCCCACCCCACCCCACCCAAACCCCCACCCCCGACGCAAAAAACTCCTCTGAAAATCTCTGACTGACAATAAAGCCCGACCCTCAGTCTTACTATCAAAGCAATTTAGTTTAGTTTCATTGGGAGATACGGCATGAAAACAGGCCCTTCGGCCAAGCGAGTCCATGCTGGTCATCGATCACCAGTTCACATTAGTCCTATGTTATCGCACTTTCTCATCCACTCCTGAAACTTTAAGGGCAATTTAACAGAGGCCAATTAACCTACAAACCCATATGATTTGTGATGTGCTATGTGGGAGGACACTGGAGCACCGAGAGCAAACCCTTGTGGTCATAGGGAGAAGGTACAAACTCCACAAAGAAAGCACCTGATGTCAGGATCAAACCTGGGCCTCTGGTGCTGTGACACCCTACATTTTATATGGTTTCCTAATGTGTCTAACATCAATTTTATTTTTTTTAATTTGACAATTAAAAAAATTTAATTAATTAAAATAAATTTAAATAAAGCACTTTAAAATAATTAAAGCTATTAAAACAAACATGCAGAGCTTCTACTGCCCTTTATTTCCAATTACCTCTCATCATCATTAGCTGAATGACCTGCAGGTCCTGCTCCAGGTATGAGCGCAGTATTCAAGAACAAATTCCTCAGTGTAAATATTGGGATAACTCAGCAAACGTCAGCTCCAGCACCAGATCTATGTGAAATCTGGTCCACAGTTTAGTTTAGTTAAGATGCAACAGAGAAACAGGCCCTTCAGCCTATAGAGTCCACTCTGACCCTCGATTACCGATGCACGGAATAAGAATAAAGAGTAAGCCATTTAGAACGGAGATGAGGAAACACTTTTTCTCACAGAGAGTGGTGAGTCTGTGGAATTCTCTGCCTCAGTGGGCGGTGGAGGTAGGTTCTCTGGATGCTTTCAAGAGAGAGCTAAATAGGGCTCTTAAAAATAGCGGAGTCGGGGGATATGGAGAGAATGCAGGAACGGGGTACTGATTGGGGATGATCAGCCATAATCACATTGAATGGCAGTGCTGGCTCGAAGGACCAAATGGCCTAGTCCTGCACCTATTGTCTATTGTCACAGTAGTTCTATGTTATCCCACTTTCCCATCCATTCCCAACACGTTAGAGGCAATTTTATAGAAGCCAATGAAGCTACATACCCACATCTTTGGGATGTGGGAGGAAAGGTTTAAAGACCTTACATAAAAATACTGAAATTAAAATTACCATTCCATTAATAAGTGTCCAAAATGTTCTTAGTTAGTAATCAGCGAAAGCCTGTATGACATACAGAGATATCTCACAATCGTCACCAATCATGATTCTAATTTGAGATACTGATCGCCAACTCCCAGTATTTGTAGAGCAGACATTTCCTCCAATATTGGCAAAACCACAGACATTATCTTTGATTCTTGCCACAACATATTACCCCGGCACACAGAATCAGTTTAGTTAGATAGACACAAAGTGCTGGAGTAACACAACAGGTCAGGCAGCAACTCTGAAGAGAAAGGATGGGTGACGTTTCGGGTTGGGATCCTTCTTCAGACTCCGAAATGTCACCCATCCATTTTCTCCAGAGATGCTGCTTGGCCCACTGAGTTACACCAACCCTTTGTGTCTATCTTCGAGAAAACCAGCACCCGTAGTTCCTTTCTACACATCAGTTAGGTTTGTGACCACGTGTTCTTATCCATCAACAAGTTTGGTTTTTACCTTCACAGTTGATCTACTGCTGAAGCCCATACCATTATTTGAACACTCCTCATCTGCAATATTCTGGGATGACCTCCCATCTTATGCAGCTATTTGAATCTCAGCTCTGACCAAGCCCCATTCACTCATCATATCTATGCTTGGTGATCTATTCCAATAACTTGCATTTAAATTTCTCATTCTTATTTTCATTTCCATTCTCCCCAACCAATTCTGAACTTTACCCCAAAAAAAGAAACAAAGTGCTGGAGTAACTCAATGGGTCAGGCATCATCTTTGGAGGTGGATATGTGTCTTTTCAGGTCGGAACCCATCTTCAGACTCACTTCTGCCGTTTCTTGCTTCTGTACTGTACCGTATACCCAGTTCTGGCCTCTTGTTCAATCACGGATTTTGTTGCTCTCCCAATGACCTCAACTACTCAGCGCTGGGATCTGGAATTGCCTCCATAATCCTTGCCATCTCATTGCGCCTCTTTCTTCCATAAGCACCCTCCACAAAGCCTTCCAGTGTATCCAGCTTTTAACTTGCCTATCCTATTACCTACTTATATGTAAAAATTTGCATGCTCTTTCTGACTTAAAAGATACGATATAAATGTAAGTTCTTTGTGCTTTTACAACTTTCCATGCTATCATTTACCACTTTGGTGGTGTGCATAACAATGATTTGCCTCATCCAACTATGCTGCATATAAACATTTTAATATGCTCCTGCAGTTTATGCTCCATGGCTGTTCCACCTTATTTCCTGGCCCCTCAAAAATGGCAGCTTATTCAACAGTGCTCCAGTCATACTAGCTGCTGCAGATTAAATTTAAATGAAGGCAATGCATCAAAAAGTCCAGCGAATATTTGCTTGGTACATCAATCTATTGATAAATCTGTTTGCTGTGGCCTTTTGCCAGAATTTTCATCGACTCTTTTTTAATCTACAAACAGTAGAAATTCCCTCCAACTAAATATTGGGTAAACCGCACAAATGTTGTCTTTGATTCCTTCCACACGCTTCCCCTGCCACAGACATTAGAATGCAAGATATAGCCTCCATAAAAAATATTATTTTAACCTGTTGCCACAATTCATGGCATAAAAACAACATTGCAGTCATTTTAAACCTTTAGGAGACAGTTTACGAATGTCTTATCTGACCGCGCGATGCTCTGGATTCCTCTCACTTCCCAATGATGTACTTCTGGAAGGTCAATTAGTTGCCATGAATTTTCCCAAGTGTGGTGTTTGGTGAGAATCACATGGGTGTTAACTGGTATCTGTGAGATAAGAGGTCACAGGGAAATGAGAGGAGTTCCCTGACTCTTAGTCTGAAAGGTCTTGTGCCGAAACATCACCTATTCCTTTTCTCCAGAGATGCTGCCTGACCCGCTGAGTTACTCAGCATTTTGTGTCTATCTTCGGTGAAAACCAGCATCTGCAGTTCCTTCCTACGCAAGTAAGAAGAGGGATTGGCTCTAATGGGATTATCTATGTGTTTTGGGAATATGAGAGAATATGCAACACAATCATTCAGTCCAATAATGACAATCATTCAGTCCCTAGGTTTAATAAATATATTTTGAGATGTGTTTGGATTGATGTTACCACACTTGATAGAGGACTGCTATTACATAAGTGGAGATATCAGAAGTACTCATGGCAGTAAATGGTGATCTTTCCTTGACAACTTCAAATAGAATATCTGATATCAAGCTCATAAACATGCTGACCCACCCATATTATGGGCTGCTGCCTTACAGCACCAGAGACCCGGGTTCGATCCTGACTATGGGTGATGTCTATATGGAGTTTGTACGTTCTCCCCATGACCTGCATGAGTTTTCTACGGGATCTCCGGTTTCCTCCCACGCTCCAAACACGTACGGGTTTGTAGGTTAATTGGCTTGGTATAATTGTAAATTGTCCCTAGTCTGTAGGATAGTGTTAGTGTGCAGGGATCGCTGGTCGGCACGACTTGGTGGGCCGAAGGGCCTGTTTCTGCGGTGTATCTTTAAACTAAAAATCACAAAACTAAATATTTGGGCTGGCTGAGGGTGATTACTACTGGGGAAAGTTGTCTTAGGAGAGTACACTGATATTAGTTTTCAGACCTTATCTATACATTTAAGGGTTGCAGGGGTAGTAGTGGTAGGATATGTCCAGACATGGATGCTCCAGCATTAGATGGTCCATGTTTCTGAGGCATTATAGGAGGGGAGGGATCACCACTGTCGGGTGGACCATGAACTTTGGTTTTCAGGTACTCTTGACAGTCTCCTACAAGAAGGGAGGAATGGTCAGGTTGTGTTGTTTTAATGCTATGATAGTTGTAGACATGTGGATGAGGTGTACTTTAACCTGTGTGAGATGTTGAAGAGGGCTAGGGCAATGCGGATTGTACGAGGAAAGCTGGAGATAGCTGCCATTGTGGGATGGGTGTCTGTGTGAATGAGTTAGGATTTATATGATGAGTTATTTTCAAAAGGGCGAATTGCATTTAATTATCAGAGCACCAACCATGGCATAGCTAGTAAAGTCATGAAATATTTTTCTTCATAGTTTAAGGGCGACATGGGGGTGCAGTGGTAGATTTGTTGCCTTGCAGAGCCAGAGACCTGACCTGGGTTCGATCCCGACTACAGGTGCTGTCTGTGCAGAGTTTGTATGTTTTCTCCGAGATCTTTGGTTTCCTCTCATACTCCAGAGGAGTTCAGGCTTGTAGGTTAATTGGCTTGGTATAAATGTAATATTGTCCCTAGGATAATGTGTGGGTATTACTGGTCGGTGTGAACTTGGTGGGCCGAAGGGCCTGTTTCCATGCTGTATCTTGAAAACTATAAACTGAAAACCTAATTTATAAGCATGAGCTGAACACCGTGGGCAGTTCTCTATAAGATTTCATGCTGTATAGAAGTTGTCTGATTTCGAGGACGTGGTTTCACCAAAGGAAGGACAATCTATTATTTTAATCTTTATTCATCGAATGCTTAAAAGACAAAAGTATTATAAACATTTAGTATCATGATTTTTCATAATGTTTGTGCAAATTGCCAGATTAAAATTAATTTTCCAACAAAAGTGTTACTCCAAAAATTGTACGACAGTTACTGGCAGTCTGAAATAAACTTTGTGGAAAGCAGCATATGTGATGAGAGAAACAGATAAAGTTGATGTTAATTACTGTACCTCCTGTCTGACGAAGAAAAAAAACCTGGACTGTTACTAAATTGCAGGAATGAGGGAAAACAACAACAAAAAGGAATACAAAAATGCTGCAGAAACTCAGCGGGTGAGGCAGTATCTATGGAGCGAAAGAAATAGGCAACGTTTCATGTCGAAACCCTTCTTCTGAAGAAGGGTTTCGACAAGAAACGTTGCCGATTTCCTTCGCTCCATAGATGCTGCCTCACCCGCTTTGTTTCTCCAGCATTTTTGTCTACCTTTGATTTTCCAGCATCTGCAGTTCCTTCTTAAACAAAAAAGAATATCTGTGATTGGATTAAGATATGGTGGAACGATGGAGAAATATGAAGATTGTTCTGGGGGATCGGCATGTGAAGAAGGAAAAGATTGGTCAAATAGAAATGAGAATGGCAAAATCAGCAAATGCTGGCTTTCAAACATCAGGAACACTGATTATGATCTGAAATCAATGAATTTACTTGAGGTGAGGTGAAATAACTACCTGAAGGTCAGAAGGTTTGACCCTTGCCTTTCCGTGATAATCTTGCAGTATTTAAGTTTATTACTGTCGCGCATACAGAGGTACAGTAAAAGGCTTTGTTTTGCATGGCATCCAATCAGGTCAGATAATACTAAACATAGATACAATGAAGCCAAGCTCAAGTACAATAGATAAAGTAAAGGAAAAGATACAGAGAGTAGAATATAGTGATGGTGTGTGTGAAACAGGAATGCTTATGATAATTTGAGATATACATGAGGTGAAAATTAAAAATCAAATGGTACTGGTATAAATTACATTAAATATTTAAGAAATAGTTTTTGTATAATCTGATCCCAGTTATAAAGGATTTGCATATTCACTTGCTGTACTTTAAATGGATTAGTTAGAGCCCTGTATAGCCTGTTTTAATTCCTTTACCATTCATCCAAAGATTGGAGAATGGAATGAAGTATGTTTCAAGAACACCTTTTGTTCTTTATATCCTGTGCTGACCTGGGGGTAATCTGCACCCCCTTTTCAGCATCAAGTAATTGCAGTGGGAAAGCACAGAAAATGCAAGGGTCATGAACCAGAGATCAGATATGGATGACAGGTCCTGCCAATTGAGTGCCAGCATTGAGAACCTGCGAACCATAGATGCAGGTTTTTCACATGGTATTAGCTTTTTTGCTAAGAAGAATGTTGCGTTGATGGCTAGAATCGTTCAAGGTAACTGGAGTGCTGTTCTATCAATTCTGAAGACCTATGAAGTTTCAAACTGAATGAGACATTACAGAAACTACACTCAGTTGCCAAAACGAATTCCACAAAATAATTAAATGAAATATTACTAATAATATTTGTAAGTATTAAAAATTATTGTTACAAAAAAAGTTTGATTTTCTAAGTGTTTCAAAAACATGATGCAGATTGATAGATTGCAGTTGGCGATAACCTTCTTTCGACAGGAAGACTGAAATGACGGATGTTAATTGCTTGATGACAGACACAGAAAGAACAAAGGAGGTACTGATAGCTTCCTTTAAACTGGAGAAGAATCAACCAGGCTTTCTGAACTAGAGGAATATAAAGTGTGAATAAAATTTGGCTGACTCCAGATCATTTTCTTCCAGTTGACTGTGTTTTGCTTTGACTCAAATTTTAAGCCAAATGAATTGCTTTCTATTTTTGTTTAAGAAAAATGCAGGCATACTTTTTGAAAATGTGCAGGACTTTTCAATGTTTGCGCCCTTGTAACAATGGAACATGTACATCCAATAGCATGTGCACAGTAAAAGTTATTATTTATTTAAAGTGATTATAATTGCCATGGCATTTGAATGCTAAATTATTTCTGTATAAAACTTGACATATAAAATGCACACAGCAGTTAATCAGAAAAACAGCAAATGTGGCCTAAGTTCATTAACTGCAACATCTTTTCCTGACTTGTAATCAATACCTGATCAATAAAGGCCAACATACCATATTCTATCTAATTGTGTTGCTACTTTCAGGGTGTCATGGACTTGGACAGCAAGATGCCTCTGAACATCAATGCTGTTAAGCATCTTGCCATTCATTGTATGCCTTCCCGTTACTTTCAACCTCCCAAAGGCAACACCTCCCACTTGTTTAGATTACACTCCACCTGCCATTTCTCTGCCCATGTCTGTAACAGATCTCTGTTGTGCTGTATACTTTGATAGTTTTCTTTACTGTATGCAACTACACCAATTTTTTTAATTCCATGACATCATGTCTAATAGGTGTATGTGATATTGACTTCTTATGCTTATGATCAATGTATGTCTGTACCATTAAAATTTGTTTCAACTTAGACCTGATATTCATACCAGAGATCTTGTATAAGAGTGAGCAAAACCCTCAGTGGGTCAGGCAGGGTTGCATCTGTGGAGGAAACAGACAAACAACAAGTTAGGACAGGACTCTTCTTCAGACTCAGACTTCAGACTTATGCTAAGATTGCTTGTTTCATAATCATATTGAGATTGGTAGGCTTGCTTTAATTTTTTCTCTACTCATTATCTGCAATAACCAAATGTTACCCCATTAACTATTTTCATAAGAATTGTCCAAAGATCATTCATATGTCCTGCACAAAGTCTCAGTTACCCATCTCCCCCAAGCCTTACCAAGGTCTACTGTCCCACTTTTTCACATGCATTATAACAGACTTACAGGTATAAAGTGTTGCAGTTAGTAGACCTCTGGTGCTGTCTGTATAAAGTTTACATACTCTTCCTGTGACCATGTGGGTTTCCTCCTTCATCTGAAGAATGTGCGAGTCAGCAGATTAATTGCCCACTGCACGCTGGCCTTAGGTGAAAGATAGAATCTGAGTTGATAGAATGTAGGTAGAATGGTGTTTAGTTTAGAGATATGGCTTGGAAATTGGCCTTCAGCCCCCCAAGTCTGCACCGACAGATGATCACCCATACTCTAGTTCAATGTTATCTCATTTTCATGTCTTACACACCAGTTTGCAGCTTGCAGATGCCAATTAACCTACAAACCTGCACATCTTTGGAATATGAGAGGAAATCCGAGCACTCAGAGAAAAATTATGCAGTCACATGGATGCACTAACTCCAAACAGACAGCATCTGTAGTCAGGATTGATCCAGGGTCTCTGGTGCTGTAAGGCAGCAACTCGACTGCTGTGCCACTGTGCTGCCTTAAAATTGTATTATTGTAGATATAGTGTAAATGCCTGTTTCGATGCCATATATTTTTATCACTCTCTGACACTTACCCGGCTGTCAAGGACTATGAATGTCCTGATTGTCTTTGATATCCAGAAACACTCAATAATGTGTATTAAAAAAACAAAATATCAATTAAAAAAAAGCATTATTAAAACTGAAAAAAAAATCTAACCTCAGTATAAAAAAAATCAGTGAACTAATAGTTGCCCTTCTTGTTTGTAAAATATTTCTTGCACTGTCAAATTCACTGTTCCTGCATTGGGTATAATAAATAAACAGAATGCTGGAAACACTCAAAGTCAGGCAGCATCTGTGGAAAGAGAAACAATTAATATTTCCTCATTTAAACTGAGAAGGTGAGAAAACAAGGTTGTTTTAAGCTGCAGAAAAGTTGAATTAAGATTGGATAGGATGAGAGCAGGGTCTCAGGTTCTAATGTTCACAGAGCCATCTAGTTAACAGATTAATAAAGGAAGTTGGGGAAAAAAGAAAAGAAAAAAGCAATATGTAAAAGCAGTTCAATGCAGGTCAGAGCTGTGATGAATCTGAAAACAGAGGAGAATGATGGAAGTACTCAGCAGTTCAAGGAATGTTTGGGGTGAGAATACCCGAGTTGATATCGCAAATGGATCATCTTAAGCAAAATTGCCCAATTCCAAAGAGCCTTTAGTGCACCTTGTTGAAACATTCCACAGGGTTGCACACAGATGTGAATTTGGAAGTGGAATGGGGATTTAAAATGGTGGGCTACTGAGAAGATCTGGGTCACCCCTGTAGATTGAATGCAGGTGCTCGTCTGTGTTGTTACCCTATCTGTGTTTGGTTTCTCCAGTGTAGAGGAGACCATTCTTGCACTATCTAACCTAGCAATGGTTAGTTTGAAGATGATCAAGCATAGCTACTGGCAGATTACAATAAATGACTGTTCTGTGAGCACCGGGAAAGATCGTTGTCAAACCACAGTCAAGCAATGTCCTGTGTAAAGTTATCAGAAAGTTTGTCACCATTTTTGTATGAGTATCCTCAACACTCCTGCTTGCATTTCCTATCATGTTCCAGCCCTATGTTAAATGTCCTGCACACTGCTCTAGTAGAAATTTTGAAAATCTATGTGCAAGAAATCATAACTTTTATGCCAGCCCAACTTGGGCGAAATCTTCAGCTAACTCTGTAATGCAATATTGGCTTTTGTTTCTCTATGAAATTTCTCCCTATTTCCTGAATAATATTTGTACCAAAGGTATATGTTATCATATATCTGCTCTATTTTGCAATTAATGGTTAATCAATTTACTGGAAATAAATGCACGAAGCATATTTTGAGACACAATCTATCATAAGTGGCGCCAGTGGTAGCTATAGATGCATAGGATAGGTTAAACTCATATTAATTTTGCTGGCAGCAATTAATCACTGAACCTAACTACTTTGCTACTCTTAGACTTAACATGCCGGCTTCTTACCTTTGTGTCGCAGCGGCAAGGTATGTTGCTCATCAAATCATGGACAACCCTGCCAGATAGTCTACTCAGTTCAATGCACTTTCCTTGTGAAAAACCTCAAATTGCCTTGGTGATGCAGCAAGTCAACCCCTAGTGTGTAGGGGATAGAAAGAGGGATAATGTAGTGAAAAAGAGTAATTGATGGTCGGCAAGGACTCGGTGGACCAAAGGGCCTGTTTCCATGCTATTTCTCTAAACTAAAACTAAAACATAACCTGATAACGTGTCTGAAGAAGGGTCTCCTCCCGAACCATTACCCATTCCTTCTCTCCAGAGATGCTGCCTGACTCGCTGCGTTACTCCAGCTTTATGTGTCTATCTTCGGTGTAAACCAGCATCTGCAGTTGCTTCCTACACATGAACTGATGATGTCAGTTTGAAACTGAATATCTTTTGTTTTAGGTGGAAGGGGGGCACCTCCATGCCCCCTCCACCTAAAATAAAAGACATTCAGTTTCATTATAGCTAGGAATGTAGTCTTGGCCAACACAAATTATAGGTGAGGGATAGTTAATTGGTATCAATTGTTACTACTAATGTGAGAGCATTTTATTGTCTTTCTTCCTTAATTTCCAAAATGCTGGTGAAATAACCTTTTTTTTAGATTTATTTTATTGTACATCTTTTCCTGACCTGATGTACGAGCACTGCATTTATGTTATTGTATTGGGAAGACTAATATGGTTTGGTTAGTTTTTTTTGTTTCATGCGGAACTGGTGCACAATTGAGATGCATGTTTTGTAAAACGGAGCTACGTAACTATTTTTGAAAGGAACTCTAACTTAAATCATTTTTTTTAACATCAATTAATTATAGGAAATAATTTGTAATTAATAATTTGCAAAGGCCCTAGCTAAGCATATTAACATTAAAAAATGGTAACTCATAGGCAATATACTTGCAATATTCTGATATTTTGTAGGAAACACATACTACAATACAGTGTGGGACCAGGCCCTTTGGCCCCTAATATCCATGCAAAACTAATCTTTTCTGCCAACACGTGATCTATTCCCTGCATATCCAATGCTGTCCAATACAACCCCTTGCATTTGGCCTCCCACAGTGCAACACCTATCACTTGCTTGGATTAAAGTCCATTGGCCATTTCTCTTCTCATTTCTGTAGCTGATTCATATCCTGCTTTATACTTTGGCAGCCTTCCTCACTGTCAGCAGCTCCATCCATTTTGGTTTTCTCTGCAAACCTACTAACCAACCCTTCCACATTTACGTCCAAGTCGTTTATATCACAATATTCTGTGTGACTTACTTTCATCATTTGTACTTAATATTTCTAACCAATGAAGAAATATAAAAGGAATAACAAAGTAAAATACAAAAAATATATATTATACGCATTGTCCTTTAAATGCACCACCCTCAACATATTGTATTAAGATATATGGAGTATCGCACTAATCTAAGTAACATTATTCAGATTTGTGAATTATTACAGCTTATTTTTTAACAGTTTTCATACTCCAGAATTACCACACATTTGTACTAATTAGCTGGCTGACTGTACTCTAGTAAACTCCACTGTGTATTTCATTAAATTCCCCAATTTTAGTATTTTCTAAAGCTTCTACTTTGCTTAACTTTGAATAGATGTCCATATAAGCATGGCTTGGGATTGATGCTGTTTGTGAGAACTAGAAAATGCTCAATGTAAACCAGACTTCATATTTTCCATTGATGTCTGAAATAACAGGAAATGGTAAATTCAAATATGATAACACACAGTTTTATTTCAGATAATTTGTTTCTCGTTCAAAAAACTTAATTCTGGAGTGGTGAGAGATGGCCAGTCTTCGGTTTCCTGCTGTGGAATGACAAAATCCTACTGCACATTATATACAGATGTTTCAGTTGTTGCTCTACCCCTATAGTGATTACACTGCCGACAATGAACAATGCAGGTTCATTTTAAACTGTAAGAACTGTGTACAGTAAAATATATAAGGTAAATGAAAGTAAACAGTGATATTGTGGAGAGGCTATGTAAGATCTTATTTACATGTTTATTGAGACTGGTATGCAAAATTAAATGCATCGCAATGAGTAGCAGGAAAGGTCTGTGCTCTGGATCTGGTCTGACTGTGCAGGGAGAACCTGCATTATTGCTGAGTTTTCAACACTTCATTACACAACACAGATCCTGAGCACACTCCAGCACAAGCAAGTAAAATATAAATTGGAGACACGAGGATCTGCAGATGCTGGAATCTTGAGCAAAACACAAAGTGTTGGAGGAACTTTGCCAATCAGGCAGTATCTGAGGATGGAATGGCCTGGCTGCATTTCGGGCTGTGACCCTTCTTCAGACTCAAGAACTGAAACGTCGCCTGTCAATTCCTTCCACAAATGCTGCCTGATGACTGAATTTTGCTGAAGTAGAATATAAATCAGTCTCCCGTGACAGAGAGCAACAGGCAACAAGCGTACATGTATTTCCAAAGATAGTTGGATATCCAGTGGTGCGATGGACTCCATCCCACCACCTTGAAGGCAGCATATTGCAATTCTGAAGTGAATTCCTCAGCTTGGAAGGAACTAAACTAATCTGAGATAAAGTAGATCCAGCCACCACCAGGTTCTTGTCTTTAGTCTTATCACAAGCACACAGCAGTAGGTCTCCAGTTTGAGGTCAGAGGGTGCAGACGTCTTTAGCTTGCGATTCACGCATGGTCCGCGTGAGTCCTGCCGGTCCGTCGGCTAATGACAGGACTGTGTGAGACCTGCCGGTTTGTCAAAGACGCGCTGCCGAGAACAAAGAGAGACCGGGCCTGGGGGTCCAACTGAGAACTAAGGAGGATCCTGCATGTGGGTGGGGGTGAGAAGAAAGAGGAACCATCGGGACTGTATGGAAAACTTTTGTAACTTTATCGGTGCCCTATACATGGCGACTCTTTGCATACTTGTGTATTGTATGCACTTCACTGTGTCAAGTACATGTGACAATAAGGTTTCAATCAATCAATGAATCAGGGTCAGCAGCCATGTAGCAGGGTGGGGAGAGGAAGGGAGACAGGAGTAAACGGCAACATTTAGTTCTCCTTTCTACCTGGGTGGAATGAAGCCATTTGATGTGATAACCAATTCAATAAGCACAATCCCAATGCTCTTTCCCACCATAGTACTCACCTTACTTCTCACCTGTGGGCAGCACTTGCAGTCTTAGAGCACAGAACTGCAGGTTTAGTTTTGGTTTGGTTTGATTTCATTTGTTATTATCACGTGTATGGAGGTACAGTGAAAAGCTTTTTTGTTGCTATCCAGTCAAGAAAAAGACTATATATGATTACAATCAAGCTGCCACAGTGTACAGATACAAGATAAATTGTATATCCTTTAGTGCAAGATATAGGCAGATAAAATCCAATTAAAGATCGTTCAATGGTCTCCATGAGGTAGATGGGAACTCAGGACCACACTCTAGCTGGTGAGAGGAAGGTACAGTTGACTGATAACTGCTGGGAAGAAACTGTCGCTGAATCTAAAGGTATGTATTTTTTAAATTCTGTACCTCTAGCCTGATGGGAGAGGGGAGAAGAGCGAGTGACCAGGGGGGGACTGGTCTTTAATTATGTTGGTGGCCTTGCCAAGACAGCTTGAGGTGTAGATGGAGTCCATGGAAGGGAGGTAGACACAAAATGCTGCAGTAAGTCAGCGGGTCAGGCAGCATCTCTGGTGAAAATAAATTGGTGACACTTCAGGTCTGAACCCTTCTTCAGACCATGTTAATGGAAGGGATGTTGGTATGTGTGGTGGTCTGGGCTACATCTACAATTCTCTGCAATTACTTGTGGCCTTAACTGATAAATAAAATCAAGGCAGTGAATCATCACAAGAAGGTAGATACAAAATGCTGGAGTAAATCAGCGGGACAGGCAGCATCCCTGGAGAGAAGGAATGGGTGGCGTTTCGGATCGAGACCCTTCTTCGGACTAATCATCACAAGAATTTTGTTTCGAGGCCTCAGTTAGCTTGACAATTGCACATTAATTGAAAATCACTGCACCATCCATGTTATTGCCTCAGTGTTACCCAACATAACTTTGTAAATAAGAGAGGGCAGGGATTCTTAAAAGACAATTTACAATGGAATATTGCAAGTAGCAAGGAGATAAAAGTGAACTGAACTATCAGGAAATCAGAAGACAAGCAAAACGATATATATATATATATATATAACCATATAACAATTACAGCACGGAAACAGGCCATCTCGACCCTTCTAGTCCGTGCCGAACACATAATCTCCCCTAGTCCCATATACCTGCGCTCAGACCAAAACCCTCCATTCCCTTCCCATCCATATAACTATCCAATTTATTTTTAAATGATAAAAACGAACCTGCCTCCACCACCTTCACTGGAAGCTCATTCCACACAGCTACCACTCTCTGAGTAAAGAAGTTCCCCCTCATGTTACCCCTAAACTTCAGTCCCTTAATTCTCAAGTCATGTCCCCTTGTTTGAATCTTCCCTACTCTCAGTGGGAAAAGCTTTTCCACGTCAACTCTGTCTATCCCTCTCATCATTTTAAAAACCTCTATCAAGTCCCCCCTTAACCTTCTGCGCTCCAAAGAATAAAGCCCTAACTTGTTCAACCTTTCTATATATATATATAGTTATATAAAATAGTGTTTTTAAATATTCTGTATATATATATATATAAACACAATTTTCATATATATACTGTGTATGAAAATAGTGTTTTAAATTCTGTATATATATAGAGACAAAACATTTTAAAACACTATTTTCAATAACTTAATAGGTTCTGAATCTGTTATAGTGGAGATTAAGACCATATTTCAATGCCTTTCACCATAATAACTCTTCAGTATTACTCCTGGAATATATTATGTGTAATTTTAGTATGCATTTAAATTCTTAGTTTATATTTTGTTTTAATAATAATCAGATACAGAAGGAGCTTTACTGCAATGGTGCATTTTTAAGGCACTAGTTTTCATTTCTGTGAATGAGAGGGTTTGGTAAAATCAGGCGATGTAATTCCCAAACAATTTTGTTTAATGTATTCGATTTTGGAAATCTCTCAGAAACAGGTCCCAACAAAAGCAATCTGCTGTTCTCAGAGATATTGGTCAATCCTACAATATGTAAATACCAAATTCGTACTATTTTTTGTTTCATCAATTAAATACAGAGTACACAAAATAAATCTAAGGAGTTACATTGTACCCTCCAGAGCCACAAACTGGCTGAATACATGAGCAACTCGTTTAGTCCCCCTCGGCATACACAATCTCCTGGTTGCTAAACACTTTATCACTCCCATTCCCATAATGACATTTCCATCCTGGGCCTCCTCCATTGCAGAGTGAGGTCAAATGCAAATAGGAGGAAGAGTACCTCATATTTCACTTGGGCAGCTCCCAACCCAGCGGTATTAATATTGATATCTCTAACTACAAGTAAACCTTGGTTTCCAGGGATGGAGAGAGACCTCTCTCTCCATCCCTCCCCAACCAAGTTATCTGACTAGTTTCACTGTCCTCCTGATTAATTTTACTATTTATATGCCTTGATGTCACCTTCCCTTCAGTCAACAATGAACCATACTGCATTTCCTTGATCATCCATCGTCTGCTTTGATTTGTCGTTTTCACACCTTACCCTTCCAATCTCTAGTTTCCCTCTACTCAAACTATCAGTTTGAAAAAGGGTTTTGACCTGAAACACCAGTCATTCCTTCTCTCCAGAGATGCTGCCTGTTCCACTGAATTACTCCAGAATTATGCGTCTATCTACAATGAGCAATTAAATTGTTTGAATACATTGATGCCTTAACATCTGGAGGTTATTTACTTCTTTTGTTTCTGGACCACTTTATTCTCATGCTTTCTGTATAATTGTAAAATAATTTAATTGTGAGAAGAAACGATCACTTAGTTATTTTTCTACATCAACAAACTATTTTATATTGGAATACTACCAATCTTTGTTGTTTTAGATGTCAATTCTATTCTACACCATGCATTAATATATGTACAGTGATTGAAATTGCAATACCATTGGTGGCCATGGAGGCTCCCGGCGGTCGCTCGCAGCCACCCGAGCTGCTTCTATCCCCGGCTACAGTGCAGTGGCTCCATGCCCGGAGTGCCGCGACAGCGGTGAGGAATAAGTTACTGCCATTATCCCCGACCCCCTCCTTCTTAACTCTCCTGCCCTCCCCACAACTTCACCCCTGGCACAGACTCTCCACACGCTGTGAAAGCAACTGTCCCCCCAATTGGTCCCTTGAACAAGTGTTGTCATTCAATTAGATGACAACTGATTCAACTTTTCCCTGTGCTCCCGTTTTTCCCACCATCTCTCCACCTGCCATTTGAGTTGGATGATCAGCCATGATCATATTGAATGGCAGTGTGGGCTCGAGGGGCCGAATGGCCTACTCCTGGACCTATTTTCTATGTTTCACCCTTCACCCCCCACCCATTCAGCAATTCAGAATAAAGGAGACTTGGAAACCTTGGGCAAATTGAATTGTTACTGTCTTTATTTTTATTTTTTATTTTTACGGAGAGAACAATCTGCGCATGCGCGGTTTAATTTTTTTTAAAAAGCCGACTGACTGCCTACCCTGAGTAATTAATCACGGCACGTGCCTGGGCACATCAGAGTTCTCCCTAACATAGTGTGCGTAGAATGCATTGAGCTTGCCTGAGTGCAATGCCTCGCTGTTGCTTGACTTGCCACTGGTTTTGCCTTGTAGGAAGGGATGCGTTGGGGGGACCAGCCCTCCCGTGTGATGCTGGGACCCAACGGGTCCCACTTAGTCTAGTATCTTCTATATCTTCTGCTAGGCGGGAGCAGGGAGAAGAAGGACCGGGGTGTTTTTTTATTATACTGGCTGTTATTCCGAGGCAGTGTGAAGTGTAGATGTGGCTGGTGGTGCATCTTTTCTGGCAGTCAACTCATTATTACTCCAATTAGAATTAAATGATGATCGTAGGCCCCGGGTTTAAATTTTGGGGGCAAAATGAACAGACAGGGCATGGCAAATAATTTCTCCATTCGTGGAAAGTTGCGGCCTTTTGGAATTCACTCCTTAAATCCCACTTCCCCTCCCCATGTCACATTCCTTTCAAAACTCTTGGTAAATGCTACCTACGATTTGGTCCCCCAATGTAACTTAAATTACTTGGTGCCTCTGAGATGGATTCTTAAAGTAGCTTGTACAGGAGCTTACCACGGAGAAGGCATTCTGGATTTAGTGTTGTGTAATGAACTGGATTTGATAAGGCAACGCAAGGTAAAGGAACCATTCGGAGGTAGTTATCATAATATAATTTTTAATCTGCAATTTGAGGGGGAGAAGGTAAAATCAGAAGTGTCAGTATTGCAGTTGAACAAAGGGGACTATGGAGGCGTGAGGGAGGAGCTGGCCAAAGTTGAATGGAAAGGGACCAGATGACGGTGGAACATCAATCGCAGGTATAACCATATAACAATTACAGCACGGAAACAGGCCATCTCGACCCTTTTAGTCCGTGCCGAACACATAATCTCCCCTAGTCCCATATACCTGCGCTCAGACCATAACCCTCCATTCCCTTCCCATCCATATAACTATCCAATTTATTTTTAAATGATAAAAATGAACCTGCCTCCACCACCTTCACTGGAAGCTCATTCCACACAGCTACCACTCTCTGAGTAAAGAAGTTCCCCCTCATGTTACCCCTAAACTTCAGTCCCTTAATTCTCATGTCATGTCCCCTTGTTTGAATCTTCCCTACTCTCAGTGGGAAAAGCTTTTCCACGTCAACTCTGTCTATCCCTCTCATCATTTTAAAAACCTCTATCAAGTCCCCCCTTAACCTTCTGCGCTCAAAAGAATAAAGCCCTAACTTGTTCAACCTTTCTCTGTAACTTAGTTGCTGAAACCCAGGCAACATTCTAGTAAATCTCCTCTGTACTCTCCCTATTTTGTTGACATCCTTCCTATAATTAGGCGACCAAAATTGTACACCATACTCCAGAATTGGCCTCACCAATGCCTTGTACAATTTTAACATTACATCCCAACTTCTATACTCAATGCTCTGATTTATAAAGGCCAGCACACCAAAAGCTTTCTTTACCACCCTATCTACATGAGATTCCACTTTCAGGGAACTGTGCACAGTTATTCCCAGATCCCTCTGTTCACCTATATTCTTCAATTCCCTACCATTTACCATGTACGTCCTATTTTGATTTGTCCTGCCAAGATGTAGCACCTCACACTTATCAGCATTAAACTCCATCTGCCATCTTTCAGCCCACTCTTCCAACTGGCATAAATCTCTCTGTAGACTTTGAAACTCTACTTCATTACCCGCAACCCCACCTATCTTAGTATCATCTGCATACTTACTAATCCAATTTACCACACCATCATCCAGATCATTGATGTATTTCTGGGAATAATCCAGACGATGCAGGATCATTTAATTCCAAAGAGGAAGAAAGATTCTAAGGGGAGTAAGAGGTGACTGTGGCTGACAAGGGAAGTCAAGAACAGTATAAAAATAAAAGCGAAGACATTTAACATTACAAAGAGCGGGAAGCCAGAGGATTGGGAAACTTTTAAAGATCAACAGAAGGCAATATGGGGAGAAGAGATGAAGTGCGAAGGTAAACTAGCCAAGAATATAAAGGAGGATATTAAAAGCTTATTTAGGTATGTGAAGAGTAAAAAATTAGTTTAAGACAAATGTAGGTCCCTTGAAGACACAAACAGGTGAATTTATTATGGGGAACAAGGAAATGGTAGACGAATTGAACAGGAACTTTGGTTCTGTCTTCACAAGGGAAGACACAAACAATCTCTCAGATGTACTAGGGGACAGAGGACCTAGGGTGATGGAGGAACTGAAGCAAATTCCCATTAGTCAGGAAATGTTGTTGGGTACACTGATTGGACTGAAGGTTGATAAATCCTCAGGGCCCGATTGTCTGCATCTCAGGATATTCAAGGAGGTGGCTCTGGAAATCATGAATGCATTGGTGATCATTTTCCAATGTTTTACAGATTCTGGATCAGTTCATGAGGATTAGAGAGTAGCTAATGTTAACCTACTTTTTAAGAAAGGAGTGAGAGAGAAAGCAGGGAATTATAGACCAGTTAGCATGACATCAGTGGCGCGGAAGATGCTGGAGTCGATTAGTAAAGACGTAATAGCAATGCATTTGGATAGCAGTAACAGGATCGGTCCAAGTCAGCGTGGATTTACGAAGGGAAATCAGGCTTGACAAATCTTCTGCAATTTTTTGAGAGCCAGTGGTTGTAGTGCACCTGGACTTTCAGAAAGCCTTTAATAAGGTCCCACACAGGAGATTAGTGGGTAAAATTATTGCATATGGTATTGGGGGTAAGGTATTCATGGATAGAAAATTGGTTGGCAGATAGGAAACAAAGAGTAGGGATTAACAAGTCCCTTTCAGAATGGCAGGCAGTGACTAGTGGGGTGCCGCAACACTCGGTGTTGGGACCGTAGCTATTTACAATATACATTCATGATTTAGATAAAGGAATTAAAAGTAACATTAGCAAATTTGCAGATGACACAAAGCTGGGTGGCAGTGTGAACTGTGAAGTGGATGCTATGAGGATGCAGGGTGACTTGGACAGGTTGGGTGAGTGGGCAGTTGCATGGCAGATGCAGTATAATGTGGATGAATGTGGGGTTATGCACTTTGGTGGCAAGAACAGGAAGGCAGATTATTATCTGAATGGTATCAGTGTCAGGTTAGGAAAAGGGACAGTACAATTAGACCTGGGTGTCCTTGTACATCAGCCACTGAAAGTATAGGGCCTGCCCACTGTGTGAGGTAATTCAAGCGTTTAAAAAAAAAAAATCAAACTCTTGGTAAGCATGTAGAATGTACATAGCGGGTACGTCGGAGCTCGGGACGTCTCTTAGCGGCTCGTAACGCTAACGGCAGGTACTCAGGAAACGCAGTAAGCAAGTGAAGACTCGTGAAGAATTTTCAACATGTTGAAAAATGTCCACGAGAGCCCCGAGTACCTACGAGCGATTATTACCGTAATTCTCCGAGTTCGAATCAGGGGAAACTCGGGAGAACTCTTGAATTAGCTCGTACAGTGGGACAGGCCCTTAAGGATGCAAGTACAGCAGGCAATGAAGAAAGCCTTCATAATGAGAGGAGTTGAGTATAGGAGCAGCTCTGGCCAGCAGCAGCCTCTGCAGTCTGTCCGCGTTTTTATTATTTTCTGTCTGTGTTTTAAATGTAGTTTTTGTTATTTTTTGTTGGGGTGTGTGTGTGGGGGGGTGGGAGGGGGGGGGGGGAAACTTTTTTAAATCTCTCCCTGCACTGGAGACCCGACCTTTTTCTCGTCGGGTTCCGTTGTCGTTGAGGCCGTAACGAGGAGCGGCCTCCAACAGGAGGAAGCCGGGGACTCAGGTGCTACTCACCGTCGCCGTCGCGGGGCTGGCCGAGTCCGGAGCGGTTGCTGCTGCTGCTGCTGCTGCTGAGTCGGAGGCTGCTGCTGAGTCGGAGGCTGCTGCTGAGTCGGAGGCTGCTGCTGAGTCGGAGGCTGCTGCTGAGTCGGAGGCTGCTGCTGCGGGTCTGCGGACAGCGGCACCAGGAGCCCACGGCTCCCTGGAGAGAGACCGCTTTTCGGGGCTCCTGCAACGGCGAATTCTCCCGCCCGAGTTGCGGGGTCGAAGAGCTCCTGGAGCAGGGCCTAACATCATTGCCCCGCGCGGCTGGAACGGCTGCGGGACTTTACGAGCGCACACCGGGGGCTCCAACACCAAGACCCGGTGTGCGACCTCGCACCACCCGGCGTGGCTTCAATGGCCGCGGGACAATCGCCATCGCCAGCCGGGGGCTTTGACTTTGACTCTGACATCGGGGGGGGAGAGTGCAGTGGAGAGATAAGTTTTTTTTTTGGCCTTCCATCACAGCTATGTGATGGATGTTTATGTAAAATTGTAATTATGTTGTGTCTGGGTCTATTTGTCTGTAATGTATGGCTGCAGAAACGGCATTTCGTTTGGACCTCTAGGGGTCCAAATGACAATTAAATTGACTCTTGACTCTCTTGACTCTCGACTCTTGACTCTCTTGAGCAACAAGGTCCTTCTGCTGCTGTACAGGACCCTGGTGAGACTACACCTGGAGTATTGTGTGCAGTTTTGGTTTCAAAAATGAGGAAGGACATTCTTGCTTTTGAGGGAGTGCTGCATAGGTTCACGAGGGGCCACAGTTTAACAATAAGGGGAAGGCCATTTAGAACTGAGAAGAGAAAAAAACTTTTTCACACAGAGAGTTGTGAATTTGTGGAATCTGATTCACTAGATGCATTAAAAAGAGAGTTAGATAGAGCTCTTAGGGCTAGGGGAATCAAGTGATATGGGGAGAAGGCAGAAACTGGGGTACTGATTGTGGATGATCAGCCATGGCTCAAAGGGCCGAATGGCCTACTCCTGCACCTATTGTCTATGTATCTATGTAACCAAGAGTGTTACGCCCAGGACCAGTGGAATATGAACTGGGAGGTGAATTTTAATTCCTCTAACCCGGTGGCATTAAAAATGGAACACACAATTCACTTACTTCACTTTCCCTCACATTTGACTGAATGTAATTGTAAATTGCAGGCAGCAAGGATTTTAGATTTTGTATTATGACCTCAGGCCTCAATGCAAAGTAACATTGGCTTCCTCGCATGATCAAGCCTTCCAGGAATTGAAGGCAGGCCAGAAGCTATGTTTTGTAAAAAATTGCTTCCTTCTGTTCCGAAAGGAATGGGAACATTTTTCCAGCTCAGAAGCCTTTGGCCTTCGCTTTTCTATTCAAAACTCCTGGAGCACTTACAAAGTACTATTCTTGTGGGTCTTTGATAGTTTAAATCAGGAAATCATCAAGCAATATCTTAAGTCCTGGCGGTCAAAATATGCCAAATATCCCTTCTCCCACTCATGCAGGGATCACGAACTTCACCCTGTTCTAAGCTATGAGATAAAAGCAAGTCATGAATAGGAACAAAAAAATGTTCCACTTATTTTAAAATGTCAAAGAAGCAGTAAAACAGCATAGACCGGTGAAACCATTAAAATATATATCATATTGTCCTTTGCACACCACTTTGAGGTAGTTTTTGTGTTCCTTTCCAAGTTAGCTTAAAATGGAACATTTATCACTTTGATCTATTGATTTAAAAAAAAAAATGGTTTAGTTTAGTTTAGTCATTCCAGATGAGACAGAGTTTCATGTGCACTTCCTCTAACCTCATCCACTTAATCTGGTGTTCCCGATGTGGACTTCTGTACAATGCAACACCAAGTGTAGACATGGCGTCCATTTCGCTGAACACTTGTGCTCAGTCCGCCAAGGTTTACTGGATCTCCCAGCTGTCAACCATTTTAACTTCTCTTCCCATTCCCATACCCACCTTTCCATCCTGGGCTTCCTCCATAGTCAGAGTGAGGCCACACGCAAGTGGGAGGAACAGTACCTCACATACTGCTTTGGGAGCTTACACCCCACCGGTATGAACATTGAATTCTCAAATTTTACGTAACCTCTATTTTAATTTTACGTAACCTCTTCCCTCTCCCGTGCCCCTCTTGGACTCCCATCTATTTCTCTGCTCCACCCCCTCACCTCCCGCTACTTACCTCTTCCCTGGCTTCTCACACCTACTCTTCTTATCTCTGGCCTTTGTTCCAACCATCTGCGTCACTATCCCAAAACCTCCATCCTCGCCTGTACCAACCTGTCACCTGCCAAGCTTTGGCCTGCCACTCTTCTTTTCCAGCTTGCAGAGATACTCCAGTACTTTGTCTCCTTTTTAGTATTAACTAGCATCTGCAGTTCTTTATTTCTACATATCTGAGGACACTGTGGGTGGCTGGAGAAAAATTGCAGGAGCCCTGGCTGAGATATATGAATCATTGAGGGCAGCACAGTGGCACAGCTGGTGGAGCTGCTGCCTCACAGCGCCAGGTTCAATCCTGACCTCAGGTGCAGTGAGCGCCGAGTCTATACATTCTCCCTGTGACCACGAGGGTTTCCTCCCACATCCAAAAGATGTGAGATCATAGATTAATTAGGAAAATTGCTCCTAATGTGTAGAGAAAGTGGGATGACATAAAGCTAGTGTGGCATTGATGGGCCAAAATACCTTTTTTCATGCTGTATCTCTAAACTAAACTAAATTAAATCATTCGACATGAGTGAGGTGACAGGCAACAAGAGGATGGCAAATGTTGTATCTCTATTTAAGAAGTGCTGCAAGGAAAAGCCTGGGCACTATAGACCAGTGAACCTAACAGCTGTGGTTGACAAGTTACTAGAGAGAATTCTGAGGGATAGGATATATACTTTTGGATGTAGGGGGGCTGTCTGGGAAAGTCAGTATCGTTTTTTACGTGGGAGATCGTGTCTTACAAAGTTGATTGAGTTTCTTGAAGAAGTAACCAAAGAACTTGACATGGGCAAAGTCATAGCCATTGTCTACATGGACTTCAAAAAGACCTTTGATAAGATTAGGCATGGAAGACTGCTCTGGAAGGTCAGATCACATGGAGATCCAGGGAGAGCTAATGGCCTGGATAGAGAATTGGCAGGAATTAGAGGGTGATGGTGGAAGGATGTTTTTCAGTCTAGAGGCCCGTCACTAGTGGTGTGCCTCAGGGATTAGTGCTGGGCCCATTGCTGTTTGTGATTTAAATCAATGATTTGGATGAGAATATACAAGACATGCTTATTAAGTTTGCAGATGACACTAAAGTGAGTGATACCGTAGGTAGGGTAGATGATTTTCAAAAATTACAGTATGCCCTTGATCAGCTCGGCAAGTGAGCTGAGGAATGGTTAATGGAAGATGGATACAAAAAGCTGGAGTAACTCAGCAGGACAGGCAGCATCTCTGGAGAGAAGGAATGGGTGATGTTTCAGGACGTGACCCTTTTTCAGACTGAACGTCTGAGTTACTTCAGCTTTTTGCGTCTATCTTCAGTTTAAACCAGCATCTGCAGTTCCTTCTTACACAAATGTTTAATGGAATTCAATGTAGATAAGTGTGAGGTGTTCCATTTGGGTCTAAAGGGCCTGTCCCACTTGGGTGTCATTTGCACGTCATTTACGCGACATCATTTACGCGTCATGACGCACTACGCGCGCGTCGTGATTGTGAGCATGGTGCGTTGTGACGTAGGCAGTGAGAAAGGAGGATATATTTCCATGGTAAATGCCGAGATCATCATCAACCCCTGTATGTCTTTTTTTTACTTCAGTTAAAGCCTTGATGCTGCAAAGTCCTCCAGAGGCCTCGTTCTCATTTAACATATTCCTCTCAACATCTTGTCTGGGATGTTAACCAAACCAGACCAGAGAGTGTGCAATGGACTGGAGTCAAGTATATTCAAGTCAAGAACACAGTCATACTGAGAAATTCTTCAAAGTAATCTTACCAGCATGCACCAACAGCTTCTCAGCACTTGATGAGTTTGCCTCCATTCTTGACCCTCAGGATGCTGAACCCATTGGTGTTGTTCCGTAGACTGTCTTGACAGCTCTGATCAATCTACACATGTTGTGATTATTGGCAGCTGCGTAATCTCCCGTGTTCTTTACACTCCCGTCTGTCCTTTAAGTCACAAGCTTATTGTTCATGGGGGAGTTGAAATCAATGCCATAATCATTATTCTCCACTTCTAATTGCCATTGAACTTTGGAGCCGAGTGAGAATGAACCCCATTCTTGAGTCTGGACTCGTACAGTATATAAGCCAAACAAAATGAGGACCACGGATTTCTATCCCTAAATGTCACCTCATCACATCCATTGTGATACATCACAGCCAATTCATTGTTTTGGAAGGTAGGCACAAAATGCTGGAGTAACTCACCAGGACAGGCAGCATCTCTGTAGAGAAGAACAGGTGACTGTCAATTGCTCTGCCAAGGACAAGAAGGCTCTGCAGAGAGTAGTGCGTTCAGCCGAACGCACTATGGGAACTTCACTTGCCCCCCTGCAGAAACTATACATCAGGAGGTGCAACTCCAGAGCCAACAATATCATGAGAGACCCCTTCCACCCCTGCAACGGACTGTTCCAGCTGCTACGGTCAGGCAAATACCTCCGTTGCCATGCGGTGAGAACAGAGAGGTTGAGAAGGAGTTTCTTCCCAGAGGCCATTCGGACTGTAAACGCCTATCTCACCAGGGACTAACTCTACTGAATGTTTTTCCTTCCATTATTTATTATGTAAAGGTATATGTGTGTTATGATTGTGTTTATAGTTTGTTTGGTTGTTTGTCTTTTTGCACAAAAGTCCGTGAGCATTGCCACTTTCATTTCACTGCACATCTCGTATGTGTATGTGACAAATAAACTTGACTTGACGACTTGACGTTTCGGGTCGAGACCCTTGTTCTGACTGATGTCAGGGGAGTAGGTGGTACAGAGATAAAATGTAGTCGGAGACAGTAAGACTGGGAAGAGAATTGGGAGGGGAAGGGGGTGGAGAGAGGGGGGAAAGCAAGGGCTACTTGAAGTTAATGTTCATACTGCTGGGTGCAAGTTACCTAAGCGAAATATGAGGTGCTGTTCCTCCAATTTGTGCCGGGCCTCACTCTGATGATGGAGGAGGCCCAGGACAGAAAGTTCAGTGTGAGAATGGGAGGGGGAGTTAAAGTGTTGAGCAACTGGGAGATTTGGAAGTGTGCACAAATGTTATTAAGCAAGCAAGTAGCCTATTTATACAAAGAGAAATTTTATGCACTTTCATACAAAATATGAGCGCATTAATAGGCCACCAGAAGTAGATGAGAAATATGCCTTGTTGTTATACCTTGATATATTCAAAGCAGAGATCGATGAATTTTTAGATATTAAGGAAACCAGGGAATTTGAGGTTAGTGCCGAAATCTGTCTCTGGGGTAAAAGATCAGCCATGAGCTTATTGAATGGCGGAGCAGACACGAGAGTCCAAATGACCTTTGCCTACGTCAGATTCTAAATGACATTGACTGTTGAAGACATGTTGGGTAGGGTAGCATTGGGGTAAAGCTTTGAAACAAATATCCAAAGGCTTGCTCTGTTGCACTGTTACTATAGTTTTGAATTCCAGTTAAGAATTTGAATTCAAATAGTTAAATGTCTGGAATTAATATGCTATCATTTGCAACATTGATCACGACTTCCCAGATTATTGTAAAAACGCACCTTGTTTATTCATGCCCAATTCTGAGAAGGAAATCACTCTTTGTTACCAGTCTGACCTAGGAGTGCCTTCAGACCTACTGTAAGATTCATTCTTAAATGCATTCCAAGGATGACATAATGCCAATGCTACCTATCATGCATACACCTCGTGAGGAAATAAATATTTTAAAATGTGAAGCATTGAACAGGAGTCTAATTTACACACTTAGGTCAATGTAAAAGACCCCATGCCGACATTCTGAAAGAAAGCAAAGGAGTTAACTAACCCTGGAGTGCCTGACAAAATGTATCGTAGTCCACCATGTAAACATTAGCAATTAGCACAATTATAAGTACTTGGAAATGTTTGCATGTCAAATGTCCTACGAATGGTACAGTGGTGGTGAAATATATATTTGCTGGTTGGAAGAACAATTGCAAATGGGGCATTCAGGGTTAATGTTCAATTCACTTTGGTAAAAGTACATTGTCCAAGGTTAGGTAACCCCAAAAGGACATAAAGTGCTGGAGTAACTCAGCAGGTCAGGCAGCACTCTGGAGAACATAGATAGGTGACGTTTCAGGTTGGGACCCTTCTTCAGACTCATATAAAAAGCAGTTAATATAAAATATAGGAAGTAGTTACGCAAACAACAAAGGTGAAAGTTAGGACAATTTCTATAGTTAGAAAGCAAATCAAGAGAAATGCTAACAGACTCTAAATGGAGAGTTTTGATAGAATAGAGAAAAAAAATCCCTTGGTTTGGAAATTGATGAGGATAACACATCATTTAAAACAACTATTTTAAGAGGAAGTTAGAAGCAGTATTTATGCAGGAGATTGTTGGGCATGTAATACCTTGCCACAAGCAGCAATTGAAGGGGGTGTGTTGAACTTTGCATTGAATAGTTAATGCCCATTGATTAGCACTCGACAATAATATTAATTTTAGATTACACTTGGGACAAATTCTTTCCTCTGGGGTGTTCATATTTTTTAATGAAATTAAGTTCCAACTTTGAGCAAATTAGATAAAATAACCTTCTGAAAGGAAAACAGTTCACATTAGTTCAGTCAATAAAGCATTCTGAGTAAGGAATCAAACAGTTACACAATAATTGATCATTAAAGCTTCTATATTTAAACTCTATCAGAAGCATGCAAGTGCAGATTCCCATCTGCTGAATGTTTATGTAGGTGAGAAGGGAGACAATTGGCCCCACATAATTATAGAAAGGCTTGCTTTCCAAACAATGCTTCAAATAGCCAATCCTCCTCTTTGTGGTTGACAACTCAAACAGAGCTGGTGGGAGAAAACAAACACAGGATGTTGAAGAAGAATAGCCATAATAGATTTATTAACAGCCAATTAGTCAGTAATTGGGTATGGGCAATTCTACTAAATAACTCCCAGAGAAAGGCTTTTGTCTCTAATGAAATTAACTATATAATTTCAGGCTTTGCTTCTGTTTGTGCACAAAAACACGCCTACTCTGATTTTATTTGTGTTCAATTATAGTCTTCTGTGGTAGTTCAGATCAACTGAATGTACTTATTGCCTAGCTCCTAGCGTGGTTTTCATTCGTTTTACTGTCAAACCAGCTCTTAACAAATCGACACCAAAGCGTCTGCGGGTCACTCATTCGTGAAATGCTGCAGCTGTAAATCACCCCTGGCTGTGACAAATTGGCAAAACCATCATATTAGAGGGGGTTTCATGAGTTGTCTTGAAGCAGATTAAACAAACAACTTAAAAAGTTCCTGAACTGTGTCTTTAACTGGTGGCTAATGTTTTAAAACATTGAATTCACAGCCCTCCTGTGAGGCCACTTTGACTTTCTTTCTCTCTTATCTGAAGTTTTGACCTCTAGGAAGAAGGAGAAGGTGACGGGGTCAAAGTCTTTTCCTCCTTGGCCTTCACTGCTTGCTGGGAGAGGTTTGATTGCAGAATAGATGTCTTAGAATTGAGGTTGAGGGTCAGCCTTTTAATTCTGTTAAAGAACAGCTGGTTTTAGTTTATTTGCAATCCTTTCCCTTTACCTATGAATCTGGGGATATGAAAAATGTTTCCTGAAGAAACTCATAAAGTAAAAAATTATCAAGGGTGAAAAGTTTTATTTTGTGTGTTTTGAGAGGCTCACAAAATGTTTCTTTGCCCAACTAAGGTAACACTGTTTACTGAAGGATAAACTGGGGCAGTTCCTGATGAACCACAAACTCTTGATACATTCCTGCCTCTCTCTTCCTACTTTGCCTCTAATAAAATGATAGCCGTCTAAAAGACCCCTGGTCTGAAGATGGGTCTCGACCTGAAACGTCACCCATTCCTTCTCTCCCGAGATGCTGCCTGTCCGGCTGATTTACTCCAGCTTTTTGTGTCTATCTTTGGTTTAAACCAGCATCTGCAGTTCCTTCTTACACATTTATATACATATTTCATATTATTCCCAGTGACAAACTTACAGATTTTGTGTGGCATACTTTATCCGCAGTATATTGGACAATGTTTAATAGTAAAGTGTTTAACAAAACATGAACATTGAATGTCTACTGTATGTCAAACAGGTTGCAGATTTTCTTCTGTCTACTTGCCATTTAGATTTAAGCCTGAGGCAATATTGGTGTGTGACTCAACAGCAACCAGGGGTCATAATTTCATTTGGAGTTGGCATCAGATTTAATTTTTCTATCATGCGGTATCCAATAGCAGCAAGTCTGTGTTTCGTTGCACTAAAAATTAATCACAGCAATTTGAATAAATATGAAATTTAAATAAAATTGGAACAAAGAAAGGGCAAGTAATGTATTTAATTTGAAAATATATGCAAACAATTATTTTAAGGTAGTGGGTCAAGCCAAATTGATGTGTCTCAATCACTAAAGTTTGAGTAAAGGGCCTGTCCCACCGCGCGGTGACGCCTGTTTGGTCGTGAGTAATCGCCCAAAGAGTCGTACCTTTTTCTGGTCGCCGCTGGATTTTCAACATTTTGAAATTTTTCGGTGACCTGCTGCGACTATGACAGGTGCCGGCAAGTCGCCTAAAAAAATCGCGTAAGTGGGACAGGCCCTTAAGGCTTTGACTTTTGCACATGTCTATCGAACATACATGTCTGAAACATATTGAATGACTTACTTGAAGCTGCCGCCACGCTTCCCTGCTAAACCTCATGTTTAGTCCATTAGTGCGGCCTAGTCTTTCTGGTAGCAAACTGGGAAATGGTCTTTCCCATCATCCCAGAACTCCAGAAGCGAAGCACGGTGGCGCAGCGGTAGAGTTGCTGCCTTACAGCGCCAGAGACAATAGACAATAGACAATAGGTGCAGGAGTAGGCCATTCGGTCCTTCGAGCCAGCACCGCCATTCAATGTGATCGTAGGGTTCGATCCTGACAATGGGTGCTGCCTGAACGGAATTTGTACGTTCTCCCCTTGACCTGCGTGATTTTTCTCTGGAATCTCCTGGTTCCTCCCACACTCCAAAGACGTACAGGTTTGTAGGTTTATTGGCTTGGTAAAATGTAAATTTTCCCTAGTATGTGTAGGATAATGAGAGTGTGCAGGGATCGCTGGTTGGCGCAGACCCGATGGGCCGAAGGGCATGTTTCCATGCAGTATCTCTAAACTAACCTAAAGATAGACACAAAACGGGCCAGGCAGCATCTCTGGAGAGAAGGAATTGGTGATATTTTGGGTCGAGACGCTTCACCTTCCCCTCAGCCAACATTGAACCATTCTACATTTCCTCGTCATTGTCTACTTTGATCTGTCATTTTCAAGCCTTACATTCCCTTTGTACCCATCCATACCTCCAGTTTCCCTCTCACCTGACTCTCAGTCTGAAGAAAGGTCTCGACCCGAAACGTCACCCATTCCTTCTCTCTAGAGATGCTGCCTGCCCACTGATTTACTCCAGCATTTTGTATCCATCTTCGGTGTAAACTAACATCAGCAGTTCCTTCCGAAACTACACTAAAGACAGACGCAAAAGGCTGGAATAACTCAGCGGGTTAAGCAGCATCTCTGGAGTAAAGGAATAGATTACATTTCGGGTCGAGACCCTTCTTCAGACTCTTACTAAACCCCATTAATATCAATTGTGACACCAGGAATGAGCATAAAGAGGTAAATAAAGTATCTTTTATCAAAAGTACCTTACTTTAATTTAATTATTTCTAATTAGTATTGTGTCTAAGATTGATTTTAAATATTAAACATTTTAAACATAACCCTCAATTTTAATAGCTTTTCACTGAATATTAGAGGTATTATAAAATTATAAGTGATAGGAGTAGAATTAGACCATTCGGCCCATCAAGTCTACTATGCCATTTAATCATGGCTGATCTATCTCTCCCTCCTAACCTCATTCTCCCGCCTTCTACCCATACTAATCAAGAATCTATCTATCTCTGCCGTAAATATATCCCCTGACTTTGCCTCCACAGTCTTCTTATGTAATCTTAAAGTGCTTCACTGTTTTGTTATGAGGCAAGTCCCTGTTCCCAGCCTTGTCTTCTGTTAGAGGTAGTCAAGGCACCTGAGGTGGGGCCTCAGCTGAATGTTGCCTGAGGATTAATCGCTGCTGATACCTCATTGTGTGATGGGCCGGTGAGATTTGTTCTGCATGTGGGATCAGGCGATGGCAGGCACCCAGAAACAGTGACCAATGACTCCAAATACAGGGCTAGCACCAGTAAAATCCAAACCTATAAATAATATTATCATTTAAAAACTATGTGCAGATTTAATATTAAATCAACAGATAAACCTGGAGATAAGAACATGTTAGTTTTTAGAACAAGTAAAGAAAAATTGGGCAGTGTAGATTTATTGGCACCTGTAAGGCAAGGTGGTGGCATGGTGGTGCAGCGGTAGAGTTGCTGCCTTACAGCACCAGAGACCCGGGGTCAATCCTGACTCTGGGTGCTCTCTGTTTGGAGTTTGTACGTTCTCCCTGTGACCATGTGGGTTTTCTCTGGGTGCTCCGGTTTCCTCCCACACTCCAAAGAAGTACAGGTTTGTAGGATAATTGACTTTGGTAAAATTGTAAATTGTCCTTCGTGTATAGTATAGTGCCAGTGTACAGGGTGATCGCTGGTTGGTATGGACTTGGTGAGTTGAAGGAACTGTTTACATGCTGTATCTTTAAAGTATGAAGTCTGTATGGGTAGACATTGAAAACAGCTATGGGAATTCCAACATCAGTTTCATGCTGCTTATTATAATAATAATAGCTGCATCCATCGAGTTCTAACCAGGCTGTTGATTGTTAAACAAGTTGTCAAATGTCAAACCTGACCCAAAATGCCACCTATCCATGTTCCCCAGGGATGCTGCCTGACTTGCACCTTGTGCCTTTACTCCAACACTTTGTGTCCTTTTTTTCCAAACAATATAGCTTGCATGTACAAGTTAAAGTTACTGCTTAAGGTAAAGCTGTAAAAAGCTGTAAAAGAAAGGATGGCACCGGGGCGTAGCAGTAGAGCTACTGCCGTACAGCGCCAGAGACCCGGTTCAATCCTGACTATGGGTGCTTGTCTGTATTGAGTTTGAACGTTCTCCCCATGATCTGCATGGATCATTTCTGAGATCTTCGATTTCCTCCCACACTTCAAAGATGTACAGGTTTGTAGGTTAATTGGCTTGGTATAAATGTAAAATTGTCCCTAGTGTGTAGGATAGTTCTAGAGAATAGGATGATCGCTGGTTGGGCCAAAGGGCCTATTTCCACACTGTATCTCTAACTAAGCTAAACTGATCTACACCTTAATGTGGAAAGGTGCCTTCTGGCTAAACTAGGTGCTGATAATTAAGCAGGAAGTTGATCTGACAAAAATAAACTTGATTCTTTTCTGTCCCTCCTTTGTCCAATCCCTTCCGACCTGCATCCGAGATACCTCATAAACTCTTCAACACTTCACTTCTTCCCTGCTGCTATCAGGCAACTGAACCACCCTACCACAACTAGGGAGCAGTCCTGAATCTACTTCATGAGCTCTCAACCTTTGTACTCAATATCCTTCGGAAAGATGGCAAGCATGCCAAATGCCTCCATTACTACCTTGTCCACCTGACTTGCCACTTTCAAAAGAAAGATACACCTGTATTCCCAGATCTCTCTGTTCTGCAATACTCTCCAGGGCTCTACCATTTACTATTTAAGTCCTGTCCTGGTTTGACATTCCAACGTGCAACACCTCACACTTGTCAGAATGAAATCCCGCTCACTATCCCTTGGCCCACCTTCCCAACTGATCTAGTTACTCTTATAAACATATATCATTCCTCACTGTTTAATAAATCACCAATTTTGAATCCAATTGGCTTGGGTTCCATGTGATCTGCCCTACCCTGTGGGAAATTGTCAAAGACCTTAGACATTAGACGTACAGTGTGGAAACAGGCCTGTAGGCTCACCAAACCTATGAGCCCACCAAACACCCCGTACACCAGCAATTATCCTACACACTAGGGACAATTTACAATTTACAGAAGCCAATTAACCTGCAAACTTGTACGTCTTTGGAGTGTGGTAGGAAACCAGAGCACCCGGCAAAAACTCATGCTGGTCAGGGGGAGAACATACAAACTCCGTACAGACAACACCCATAGTCAAGATTGAACCTAGGTCTCTGGCACTGTAAGGAAGCAACTTTACTGCTGTGCCACTTTGTGGTGCTGAAAGGCCTTGCAGCAAAAGGCAAAAGACATTTGAAAATGTCCACTGTCTAGCATCCATCAATTCCCTTGGTGATCTGTTCAAAAAACGCTCTCAGATTTGTGAGACACGATTTTTCCATGTACAAAGTCATGCTAACTATCCATATGCCCTTTAGATCCTGCCCCAGAGAATTCCCTCACATAACCTTCCCACCAGGGATATCATGCTCCACCGGTCTGTAGATTCCTGGCTTATCCTTGCTGGTCTTCTTAGATAAAGGTGCTACATTAGCCAGACGCCAAACCTCCAGAATTTCACCTGTGGCTGAAGATGATGCAAATATCTCCACAGGAACCTTTGCAATTTTCTCCGTGTTTCCGACAAAGTTCATGGATGAACATGGCGAGGGACTTATCCACCTTAATCATCTTAAAGAGCCTTAAGATGCCTATTAACTCCTCCGTGGTAATTCTAGGTTAGGATGGTCCTAACTTGGAAGGCAACTTCTGGGTGATGGTGTTCCTATTCTTTTGCTGCCCTCGTCCTTGTAGCTGGTAGAGGTTATGGGTTTGGAAGGTTCTATCCAAGACAACTTGGTGACTTTCTGTAGTGCATCCTGTATATGGTACAAACTGCTGCTACCTCATATCGGTGGTGGAGTGAGAGAATGATTGTGGACGGGATACATATGAAGTAGGATTCTCTGTCCTTATTATGAATATAGACATAAAATGCTGGAGCTTACTCAGTGTGGGACAGGCAGCATCCCTGGAGAGAAGCAATGGGTGCATTTGGTTGAAGACCCTTCTTGGAGTCAGGGGAGAGGGAAACTAGAGATAGGGAAGGGTAAGGTGTGAAAACAACAGATCAAAGCAGATGGTGATCAAGGAAATATAGAAGAATTCATTCAGCGGGTGAGGCAGCATCTCTGTAGAGAAGGAATGGGTGACATTTCTGGCCAAGACCCTTCTTCAGACTGATGTCAGGGGAGGGGGCGGGACAATGATAGAATGTAGTCGGAGACAGTAAGACTAGTGGGAAAATAGGGAAGGGGAAGGGGATGGAGAGAGAAAGCAAGGGCTATCTGAAGTTAGAGAAGTCAATGTTCATACCGCTGGGGTGTAAATTACCCAAGCGAAGTATGAGGTGCTGTTCCTCCAATTTGCGCTGGGCCTCACTCTGACAATATAGGAGGCCCAGGATAACAGGGTGAGATTGGGGATGGGAGGGGGAGTTGAAATGTTGAGCCGCCGGGTGATCAGGTCGGTTAAGACGGACTGAGCAGAGGCGTTCAGTGAAACGATCGCCGATCCTGCGCTTGGTCTCGCCGATGTAGAGAGGTTGACAACTGGAACAGCGGATACATTAGATGAGGTTGGAGGAGGTGCAAGTGAACCTCTACCTCACCTGAAAGACTGTTTGGGTCCTTGGATGGAGTCGAGGGGGGAGGTAAAGGGACAGGTGTTGCATCTCCTGTGGTTGCAGGGGAAAGTACCTGGGGTGGGGGTGGTTTGTGTGGGAAGGGACGAGTTAACCAGGGAGTTTTGGAGGGAACGGTTTTTATTGACATCTGGAACAGTGGATATAGTTTTATTGACACCTGCAACAGCGGATACAGTTTTATTGTCACTGAACACCTCCGCTCAGTCAGTCTTAACTAACCTGATCTCCCGAAAGCTGGATTTTCTCCTGCTGGATATCCTCATTACCTAACCTTTTTGTGGTAGTTACTTGCCCCCTCCTTGCCCAGGCCTGGAATTTGTCCAGTTCCTGCTGCATGTGGATATGGACCACTTCATTATCTGAAAAGTCGTAAATGGTTCTGTACATTGTGCAATCATCAGTGAACATCCCTACTGCTTATCCTATTACCGAAGGAAGATCATTGATGAAGCAATGGAGATGGTCGCCCCAGGACACTTCCGGAGAAACTCCCGCAGTGATGTCCTATGGCTGAGAAGATTGGCCATCAAACATCACAACCATCTTCCTCTGTGTTGGGTATGATACAAAACAGCAAAGGGATTTCTCTATGTCTCATTGATAAGTTTGTATATCAAAGGGCTCCTTGATTTAAGATGATCACGATACAACACACTGCAGATGCTGGAATCTTGAGGAAAAAATAAACTGCTGGAACAAAGATCCTGACCCAAAGACCCAACATAAAAGCTGGAGTAACTCAGCAGAACAGGCAGCATCTCTGGAAAGGAATGGGTGACGTTTCGGGCCGAGACCCTTCCATTTCCTTCCACCGATGCTGAGTTCCTCTCGCAGTTGGGTTTTTTTTTTGCTCAATAAAAGGATGCCTTGATTTCAAGGATAGTTATATACTCTAATGTATCCAAAAAGGAACTGCCTACTGTTGTTTCATCCAAATGGAAATATTTGCTGCTCCTTTTCAGTTCATTCATACATGATTTAATTAGACAAAAACACTGAAAGACTTGGTCAGAAATCTAGTATATGTACAAATTTATCACAAATGGATTTGTTTTTAAAATAATATCTAATTTATATAGCTTATTAAAATCATTTTTTTTTCAGGAATGTGATCAAGTTCACATTGATGATGTATCATCAGATGATAATGGACAGGATTTGAGGTATGTTACTTAACTAAAAATAAATTATTCGATACGATGTATGAGACGTATAAAATGTACTAGACCAAGTGCAGACCAGCTGGGTCTGTTCCTCCCAACGTGCGGTGGATGGGGAGAGAGTGATGGGGAGGGAGGAGGAGGGAAAGGGAGTGGAGGTGGAGAGAGGGAGGAGATGGGGAGAGGGTGAGGAGAATAGGGAATGGGGGGAGAGAGGAGAGAAGGGTGAGGATGAGGGGAAGTGAGGGGAGAAGGTGAGGAGAGAGAGGGGTGAAGAAGAGAGCGAGGGGGGGAGAGAGGGGTGAGCAGAGGAGAGGGGGGAAAAGGGGGAGAGAGTGGGGGATGAGAGGGGGAGGGAAGGCAGAGGGGGGAGAGAGAGGGAGGAGGTGAGATGGGGGGAGGGGATTGTTTTTTAGAGGGGGAAAGGGGTAGGGGAAGGGGGGGGTAAGAGGGGGAGGGGGGGGGAGAGGGAGACGTGGGTCAGGGTGTAAAGATCGGGGGGAGGCGAAGAGAGGAGGGAGGGGAGGGAGGAGAGGAGAAGGGGGAGGATAGAGAGGTGGGGGGGGGGAGAGGTGTAGAGAGATTGAGAGGGGGAGTGAGAGGGAGGGAGAGTGGAGGGGGGAGAGAGAGGGAGGGGGAGATGTGGGGGAGAGGTGGAGAGAGAGGGAGGGAGAGAAGGAGTGGAGGGGGGGGTAGGAGAGAGAGAACGGGGGAGGGGGAGAGGGGGAGGAAGAGGAGGGGGAGGGGAGAGAGAGAAGGGAAGAGAGGGGAGAGAAGGGGAGAGGTGGGGGAAAGGCATGGGATGGGAAGGGGGGAGGGGAGAGAGAGAGAGAGAGAGGGAGATAGGAGAGGGAGAGAGGGAGGGGAGAGGGGAGAGAGAGAGAGAGAGACAAGGGGGGAGAGAGAGAGAGGGAGAGGGGGGAGAGAGAAGGAGAGGGGGGAGGAGAGACGGAGAGAGAGAGGGGGAGAGAAGGGAGAAGAGGAGGGGGAGAGAGAGGAGGGGGGAGAGAGAGAGGGAGGGGGAGCGAGGAGAGGGAGAGGAGAGAGGAGGAGGAGGAGGAGGGAGAGAAGAGGGAGGGGGGAGGGAGAGAGGAGGGAGGGAGGGAGAGGGAGAGAGGAGGGAGGGAGAGGGAGAGAGGAGGGACGGAGAGAGAGGAGGGGGGAGGGGAGGGGGAGGGAGAGAGGAGGGGGGGAGAGAGAAGGGGGGTAGTGGGGGGGGGAGAGAGGAGAGGGGAGAGGGGGGGGGGAGAGAGGAGGGAGGGGAGAGAGAGAAGGGGGAGAGAGACGGAGGGAAGAAGAGAGGGGGGAGAGAGAGGGGGGGGAGAGAGAGAGAGAGAGAGAGAGAGGGGGAGAGGGAGAAGGAGGGGGGGGAGGAGGGGGGGGAAGGGGGGAGAGGGAGGGAGAGAGAGGGGAAAGGAGAGGAGGAGAGAGAGGAGAGGGAGAGGGAGAGGGGAGGGGGAGGGAGGGGGAGGAGGGAGGGGGGGGAGGGAGGGAGGAGGGGGGGAGGAGGAGGGAGGGAGAGAGAAGAGGGGGAGAGGAGGAGGGGGAGAGAGAGAGTAGGGAGAGGGGGAGAGGGGGAGAGAAGTAGAGAGGGGGAGAGAGAGAGGAGGTGGAGGGGGGGAAGTTTTGGGGAGGGGGGAGAGAGAGGAAAGGGAGAGAAGTGGGGGGGAAGAGAGGAGAGGAAGTGGGGGGGGGAGGAGAGGGGAGGGGGAGAGGGTGGAGAATAGGATGGGTAGAGGTTGAGGGGGGGGGGGGGTGGGAGGGAGGGGGGATAGAGGAGGGGGGGTAGGACAACTTGTTCTATTTAATCTTATTTGATTGTGCACGCTAGACCACGTGAAGGCTCCAATCTCCCACACCTGTCCCATTGTGATGGCATATGTAAATGAGATCCATTGTACATCTGTGAGATGGCTCTGTGACTCATGCAGCAGCTTGATTTAAATTTTTTTTGATGTTTTTTACTAAAATAGCAGTGAAATTAATAACCAAATGTTCTAATTTTCAAAACAAAATGTGGCGGAGGAAAAAGTCTGAAGGAATATGTAACAATTGCTCTGTTACGTCAAAGGGTGGAGGAGTAAATTCACAAACAGCTTAAACTAATTTTAGCGCAATAGTCAGTTACAACCAACAAATCAACGAACGACAGTTTTAATAGTTACTAGACCAAGTGCAGACCCGCTGGGTCTGTTCCCCCATGGGGGGGGGGGGGGGGGGGGGAAGAGAAGAGAGAGATGGGGAAGGGGGAAGGGGAAGGGAGGGGAGGAGCGAGTAGAGGGGAGAGGGAGGTGGGGAGGAGGGAGGAGAGGGGGAGAGAGAGGAGGGGAGAGGAGAGGAGAGGGGAGGAGATGAGGGGAGGAGGGAGAGGGGGAGGGAGAGGGGAGAGGGGGTTTGAGGAGGGTAGAAGGGAGGGTGGAGGAGGGGAGGGGGGGGGAGGGGAAGAGGAGAGTGGAGGAGGGGAGGGAGCGGGGGCAGAGGGGGGAGGGGAGGAAAGAGGGGGGAGGGGGGGGGGGAGAGAGAGTGGGGAGGGGGCGGGTAAGGGAGGGGGAGGGAGGAGGAGGGAAGAGGGGAGGGGAGACAGTGGGGAGGGTAGAGGGGGAGGGGAGAGGGGGAGGAGTCCATTCAAGAGGAGGAGAGGGGAGGGGAGAGGGGGAGGGGGAGGGTCACACACACGCTAACCAACCCCCCAACAAAGGGAGACACAGGCACACAAACGTCACACACACACACACACACACACACCACACACACACACACACACACACACACACACACACACACACACACACACACACACACACACACACACACACACACACACACACACACACACACACACACACACACAACACACACACACACACACACACACACACACACACACACACACACTATTCATTGGCTCCTTTTACCCCAAAGGGGGGAGGGAATGTGAGAGTGGTGGGGGAGGGGTGGAGAGAGAGTGGGTGGAGAGAGGGGTAGGGGGAGGGGGGGGGAGGGCGGGAGAGAGAGGGGGAAGAGAAGGGGAGAGTGGGGGGGAGGGGAGAAGCATAGGGGGAGGGGTGGGAAAGGGGAGAGAGGGATGGGGAGGAGAGGGGGGGAGGGAGGAGGAGGGGAGATGGGGAGAGGGGGGCGATGGAGGGAGGAGTGATGAGAGAGGGGTGAGAGAGAGGGGGAGGGGAGGAGAGAGAATGAGGGGAGGGAGAGGAATGGGGAGGAGGGAGGAGAGAGAGGGTGAGGGGTGAGGAGAGGGTTGAGGAGAGAGGGGGAGGGAGGAGGGATGAGTGAGGTGAGGGGAGAGGGGAGGGGAATAGGGAGAGAGGGGGGGAGGAGGGAGAGGGGGGGAGGAGAGAGGGCGGGAGGAGAGAGGGGGAGGGAGGGGGGAGAGGGAGGAGGGAGCAGGAGGGGAGAGAGGGGGGAAATGGGGGAGAGAGAGTGGGGAGGAGGAGGAGATGGGAGGGAAGGGGGAGGGGGAAGGGAGATGAGGATGGAGAGGGGAGGAGAGCGGGGAGGGTGAAGGGGAGACGGGGGTAGATGTGGGAAGGGGAGAGGAGGAGGAGAGAGGTGTGATGAGAGAGGGGTGAGGGGAGAGGGAGGAGGAAAAAGGGGTGAGGAAAGAGGGGAGAGGAATGAGGAGAGATGGGTGAGGGGAGAGGGGAATAGGGAGAGAGGGGTTGGAGAGAGGGGCGAGGTGAGAGGGGTTCAGGTGAGAGGGGGAGTGAGGAGAGAGGGGAGGGAGGAGGTGAGGGGGTGAGGAGAGAGGGGAGAGGGGGTGAGGAGAGAGGGGTGAGGAGAGAGGGGTGAGGGAGAGGGGTGAGAGAGAGTGAGGAGAGAGGAGAGAGTAGAGAGGGGGGAGGGGAAGGGGGGAGAGAGGGGAGAGGAGAGAGGGCGAGGGGAGAGAGAGGGGGGAGGAGAATGAGGGAGAGAGGGGCGAGAGAGAAGGATGATCACGCGCTTCGAAACAGGTGGCGGGGGGGGGGGGGGGGGGGGCTGGAGCAACAACAACGAACATATGTAAATGTTCCATTGCGATTGGCCACCTGTGAGGGATGTCATTGTGACATCACACATTGGAAGATGCTGCAACATCAGACGGGGGAGGGGGGGGAGGGGCTGGGGTTGGAGCAAAGGCAGATTGGACATCTGAACATTGGGCATTGTGACATCACACGATAGAACGTTCGTCAACATTCTATGGGTTGGAAGCTGCTTGATTTTTTTTTACCATTTTGAAATTTTTTATGGTTTTTACCGAAAAAGCAGGGATAGGTTGAACCAAATTTTTTAATTTTACAAACATTAAGAGGAGGAGGAAAAACTCTACCGGAATATGTAAAAATTTTGGAGGAGGAAATTCACAGAAGCCTGAACCCGGACAAACCAACACGAGAGTTTTAAATATATTAAGATAAGATAAGATAAGATAAGATAAGATATTGCAGCAAATTGTGGACGCAGCCCAGAACATCACACAAACGAACCTCCCATCCATTAACTCCATTTATACCTAAGCTGCCTCGGCAAGGCCAGTAGCATAATCAAGGACGATTCGCACCCTGGCCACTCCCTCTTCTCCCCTCTCCCATTGGGCAAAAGGTATAGAAGTGTGAAAAAGCACACCTCCAGATTCAGGGACAGTTTCATTCCAGCTGTTATCAAGTAACTGAATAATCCTACCACAACCAGAGAGCAGTCCTGAACTACTGTCTACCTCGTTGGTGACCCACGGACCATCCTTCATCAGGCTTTGCTTGTTTTACCTTGCACTTAACGTTATTCCTTTATCATGTATCTGTACACTATAAATGGCTGAATTGTAATCATGTATTTTTCCGCTGACTGGATAGCACGCAACAAAAGCTTTTCACTGTACCTCAGTACAGGTAACAATAAACTTAACTGTAACTGAGACATATAATCCAGTCTTTATTCTTTGCTGATAACTCTCATCTGCGTTAATTTCTACAGTACTTACAACTTTGCCACAGATGGCTTTCATGCTGCAGCGACAAGTGCAAATCTTTGTTTAGCAACCGGTGTGCGTGGAGGAGTTGATTGGATGCGGAAGCTAGCTTTTCGCTATCGGAGAGTAAAAGAAATATATAATACTTATAAAAATAACGTTGGAGGCAAGTACTCATATTTTTATCTCATTAAGTAATTTGCTAATCAGCAAGGGACTAATGGGCCTGTCCCACCTACGTGATTTTTTTCAGCGACTTGCCGGCACCCATCATAGTGGCAGCAGGTCGCCGAAAATTTTCAACAAAATTTGCCAGGGAAAATTTCCAGTGGCGACCAGAACAAGGTATGACTCTTTGGGCGACTACTCACGACCACACTGGCTTCACCCCGTGACATGTCGTCAGGGTGTCGTCTGTATGATCGTGAGTAGTCTCCTAAGTCACCCAAAGAGTCGTAGCGTCTTTCTGGTCACCGCTGAATTTTCAACGTTGACATTTTTCGGCGACTTGTAACGACCTATGACAGGTGCCGGCAGCCGCCGAAAAAGTTGCGTAAGTGGGACAGGTCCATTGGTAATCTGAAAAGGTCAAATGGAACTTTTCTTCAGTCATTTGCAAATCATATTTTGATACCAAAGATAGACAAAAACTGATGGAGTAACTCTGCGGGACAGGCAGCATCTCTGGAGAGAAGGAATGGATAATGTTTTGGTTCGAGACCCTTCTTCAGACTGTGGACCGTGGGTTTTGCCATCCAGAAAGCGGACCATTTATGCCTTCTCTGTATTTCCTATTGGCCAGTAACTCCTCTACCATGTAACCATGTTACCTCCAGCATTTAGTGTATGAAATGTTGCTGTGTCACCCTATCAAATCTACCCTGGTGCAAAGCACTGCCATGTCATTGTTCCAACACTTTCCAAGCATTTATCACCATGTAGGAGCTAATCTGTAAGGTAAAAGCTGGAGTAACATAACGGGACAGGCAGCATTTCTGGAGCAAAGGAATGGGTGAAGTTTCGTGTTGAGACCCTTCTTCAGACACTAAGTCTGTCAAGTCAAGGGTCTCAACCCGAAACGCCACCCATTTCTTCGCTCCAGAGATGTTGCCTGTCCTGCTGAGTTTCTCCAGTTTTTTGTGTCTAGCTGGTTTAAACCAGCATCTGCAGTTTCTTCACACACACACTGTAAACTGTAAGGTAAATAGGAAACTATTCAGTTCCTGAAGTTTCCCCTTCAGAAGCAAGATCAGTCCAATCTCAGTCATCAAGCTGCAGCACATGGGAAACTTTATGTCTGCGCATATCCTAGGAGGCACGCATGTCTCATCCATTGAAGCCTGCAAGAGAATTTGCCTTACATTGATCAGATGCTAAAGAAAGGTCCTAAACTGTACTGCAAAACGTCACCTCCCTCCATCACCCCAAAAATATAATCTACAAGAAGGACTTGGAAAATATGAAACACTTCTCATATCTTGTGAGGCACTTCTCAATAAAGACAGACATCAATGCTGAAATTCACCACAATCTCTTGGGTACCAGCATAACCTTTGGCCATCTGAGGTGAAAAGTACTTTAGGATAATTTCAGAAGCAGAATCATCCACTAATCCTGGGGACTGCTTAAGGAGAAAAAAAATGAAACTTTTTTCTGCTACAATAACTCACAAGAAACCAAATAAATTTCCTTGATTACTGCATAATAATTGGGAAACAATTGATATTAAAATTTTGGAAAAACCCAACAACCCCCACAATCAAGATGTGGATTATGGAGATGTCGGAGACCTTACACTTGGAAAAAATTAGATATGTCTTAATTAACAAACCAGAATTATTTATTAGAATATGGTCTCCATTTATAGATTACTTGAATGGGTAGATCGGACCGGCACGGAGGCCGGACTGAAGCCTGAACCCAGGACTAGATGAATAGTTGTGTTCTCTGACCTACGGACCTATCTCCCAAGTTGTATTATTGATAATTTATTCTACTTTTCTAATTTTTTTCTTTCTTTCTTTCTTTCTTTCTTTTCTATCTATAAATATAAATAAATAATTAGAGGCAATGTTAATAGGTAACCGATAAAGGAGGATCCCAGCTACTTTGGTAACTGGATCCCTGGAAACCTGGATACTTAATATGTAACCGTTAAACAAAGTCTGTACTGGTTTGGTTTATGATATACAGATGCCTCCAATAAAAATGTATTAAAAAAAAAAGAAAAAAAATACAAAATGTTTTTTTAAGTTTGATCTATAATTTATCCTCTGTATAATCATGCTTGTGTGCATTTTAACACTAATTGGCATATTATCCTAATCCTCTTGTTTTTGTTAAAATAGTTCCAACCAGAAGCATGTACACGTTCATGCATCAAATCTGTCAGCCTTTGGAAAGACTTTGGAATAGACAAGTAAAATGACAGCAATATACATTGTAAATTGCTGAAAGTATAGACACCGATTCCCTTGCAAACTTAAATTTTGATCTTTTGGAAGTAACTAACAAGAGGTTTGATTCAACTGAGGTCATTAGGCAACTATAGAAATGTGCACGGCCATCTTGTTCTCCTGCGTGAATAGGGATTTGTGACACTTGCATAAAGAAACCAGAATGAGAGCGTAAATTTAAAAAAAATTAACTCAAAATAACTTTAATGCAATAGATAACTCATTGTGTAGGAAAGAACTGAAGATGCTGGTTTAAACTGAAGATAGACACAAAATGCTGGAGTAACTCAGCGGGCCAGGCAACATCTCTGGAGAGAAGGAATGGGTGATGTTTTGGATCAAGACCCTTCTTCATATAAATATCATTGTTGTGTTTATTGGTTGTTATGTTAGAGTCACTGACCCTGCTGTTGAAAGATGTGCAATAAATAACTCTGAATATTAATGTTCTGAATCATAGGTCTCCTTGGCCCAACCAAAAGGGAATCTTGGTTGCAATTGCGAGCAGAAATTGAAGCCCTGACGGATTCATGGTTAACACTTGCATTGAAAGTGCTCACACTCATTCATTCAAGGTTGGCGTAGAAATTAATTTACAATTTCCAGTAAACTGAAGTAATTCAATTTGTAAAAAAAATATTCAGAAATGAAACACACAATTTACAAATTTACAGCCATAATCCTTCACATGATCTGGTGCAACCTCAGCTGTCTGCTTAAGTATGGAAGTAGCAACAAGAAGCCATTGTTTCAAAATATAGTGGAGAAATTAGGGAAGATCTTCTTGGGTTGATCAGTTTTGTAGCAACATAACCATCCTCCATGCATTGATAACCAGCTCCAGACTAAATGAAAGCTATTTACATCCTCTGTTCTCAAAATCCAACCTAGTTTCCCCTGTCCTCAGCTCATAAGGTTCATAAGGCTCATTTATTGTCACATACCATAAGGTGTAGTGAAATTCAAGTTGTCATTGCAGCACATTAATAAGAATACAACATAACATTATAAATAAATTCTATATCTTCAATAAAGATTGTGAAAATGTATGGTGCTGGAACATCTTGCTGGATGTTCCCACTATATTTTGAAACCATGATTGCTACTAAAACCATTATTGTCACTAAAAAATATACAAAGTGCTGGAGTAAGTTAGCAGGTCAGGCAGCATCTCTGAAGAACATGGATAGGTGTTGTTTTGAAATGGCTCCAATTAAATTTTAAACCTATGTCGTCTGGTTCTCCACTGTGGGCTACTCTACTAATGATTTTATATATAATGAAATATACAATAATCAATAATACATCATCAATAATACAAGGCAACCACACCATAATAATGCAAACCAAAGTAACATTTTGCCAGTGTTGTCAACCAATTATTAATGATGCTCAAAATATGTTGTCTTTCAGGTCAAACAGCATAAATATCCTAGTCACAACAACACAACTGATACCTGCTCTAGCCAAAGTCTTGTTATATGGATTAGGAATAGCTTTTCCAATCGAAAATATATACAGTGCGACAAAAATTGGTAAGTAATATCAAAATATTAATAGCAATTAGTTGTAGTGTTTTGCATTTCACCATCATCCGTTGCAAATATGTGTAGCAATTATTGGGCTATTTTTCATGTGTTTCCCCGCTGAAAATTGTAAGCATATTAACGTTAATCCCTAGTTGCATTAGGTAAGCAGTTTTGAGTGCTGAGTATCAAAAATAAAGGGCATGCTTTTAGGAAATGGATGTGGCAAATTCTCAATTGGAAAGTTTTGGCAAAAGTGATTGCTCAAGGTTTGAATATATTCCAGGTGGAGTTTGGTGGATATGTGGACTATAAGGAAATCAAGAGGTTTTAGAAATCTGACCCCAAAACAGAGCTGCAATTGAGTTATCAATCATAATCAATTGAATAGCAGAAGTGACTTGAAGGGTCAGGTGACTTAATCCGGCTCCTGTTCTCATTGCCTTTAAATGGATAGAGTAAATTGCGGAGAAGTGGTATTAGGTATTAGATACATTCTAAGAAATAACATGTTCTGTTCACCGGACTGTCAAAGCTGCCACAGCCAGACATAAAAAGTTTTTATCCACGAGTAGTTGCTCTACTCAACAGCCAAAAATCTGTAGCCTCCCTTTAATCTGGTATTTTGTTGGTTCACATGCTTGATCAATGGTGTTTTATCATTAGTGTTTTATTATTATTAATGTTTAGCATTTTCTGAGTCATTCGTAACTGTCACTGTATGTCATGTTGTTACTTGTGGGCGGAGCACCAAGGCAAATTCCTTGTATGTGAATACTTAGGTAATAAACTTACTTATTTACTTACTTACTTATGTTTATGTTGAATTGAGGTTATTTGAAGCTTTTAATTTAGGTTGTGTTAGTGCATTTTATGTCACAATCTACTTATATATTTTATATATGTTTTGTTTAACAAAGTTTGACCACTCTCTATACTTAGTTACATTACTCTCATTTCCCAATCAAAAAAACCCTGACAGGGAACATTTGTTTATCATTGTTTCCATTTTTCTGCCAATTCACTGAGTTATTCCAGCTTTTTGTATCTATCTTCGACTTTTAAATTATGAAATTGTACTAACCTTAATTAGTTTATCTGACAACTTGTTCCATATGCCCACCAGCATCTGTGAAGGCATTGTTGTTCAGGTTCCTATAAAATCTTACCCTCTCTCTCACTCTAAATCTATGCCCTCCAGTGCTTCATTCCCCAATCCTTTCACCCTCTCTGTTATGCTGATAAATTACTTCTGCATGTTCTGCACTTACCCTGATGGGAATGGCACGGCTGATTTATGGAATCAAACCATACAAAAAAAATCCTGGGCAAAAAATCTGTACCATTTCACTCAATCCCATACCACATTAAAGCCCCGGTCTCTGAAGCTACTACTTCAAAGAAAAATATTTATGTGGAATCAATGATGAAGTTATTTTAAGCAAATATTTTTGTTTATTTCACTTGAGGAAAGGAAAGCTGTTTTGAACGAATAATTCAAAGGTTTGGAAGAAAAGTGGTGTATGTTGTTGTGGGAGATGGTGTAGAAGAAGAACAAGCATCTAAGAAGGTAAATGTTTTAAAGATTTTAATGCTTTCTTTAATACACAGTTTCTGAAGCGCAGCCCATTAACTAAAGGAAATTGTTTCCAAATGAGTAGTCAATAGACAATAGGTGCAGGAGTAGGCCATTCAGCCCTTCGAGCCAACACCGCCATTCAATGTGATCATGGATGATCATCCCCAATCAGTACCCCGTTCCTGCCTTCTCCCCATATCCCCTGACTCCTCTATCTTTAAGAGCCATATCTAGCTCTAGTGTGTCACAGTTAGCATGGCTATTTGGTAGGAAGATTAATTTGGATTGAACAACGACAAAATTGCAGGTAGCACCTGTGAATAAAATGTTTGCATTATAAAACGAGCATGCTTGCAACTACGAACTTCCCCTTAGATTGTGCTATTGAGGAATGCTATTAAATAAATGGGAGAGATATGATTAATAAACTGAGGAGATTTTTTGGCACAATGTTTATTTATTACGATATTACAAAATAAATTGTAATTTACCAACTACGTGAAACGACAACATTGTAATCTGAGACAAAGTCACAAGAAACAAGGATAGGATGGAAAAATTAGTAGACTGATGGAACCACCAAGTAGTTCAGTGTAGAAAAATGTTAGATAGTTAGCAAAGTACATATTGAATAATTGCATTAAAAGACATGAAGATTTGGTTTTGCAGCTACACAGCCAATTAGGAGTGTATAGGCAAATACTTAAGGCCAAAGAACAAGAAATAAAAACAAACATTAATTTTACATCTAAATGCATGAAGTTGTTTCAGCTAGTAAAATGAATTGGTGCAAGACCTTTAACTAGGCCTTGGCTGGACTCTTGTGTACAGTATTGCATGGTGACAAAGATGGTTCACGAAGGCAGTGCCACAGACACAGTCTATGTGGAAGATAAACACAAACTGCCAGAGTAACTCAGCGGGTCAGGCAACCTCTTTGGAGAAAAAGGACGAATGACATTTCGGGTCGACACCTGGGTCCCGACCCAAAACGTCACCCATGGTTTTTCTCCGGAGATGCTGCCTGACCCACTGAGTTACTCCAGCACTTTGTGTCTATCTTTGGTGTAAACCAATATCAGTAAGTTAGTTAGTTTAGTTTATTGTCACATGTACCGAGGTACAGTGAAAAGATTTTGTTGCCTGCCAGTCAGTGGAAAGACAGTACATGATTACAATCGAGCTATCCTCAGTGTACAGATAGATGCATGATACTGTAATAACGTTTAGTGCAAGATAAAGTCCGACATGGATAGTCTGAGGGTCTCCAATGGGGGTAGATAGTAGTTCAGGACTGATCTCTAGTTGTGGTAGGATGGTTCAGTTGCCCAATAACAGTTGGGAAGAAACTGCCCCTAAATCTGGAGGTGTCCTTTTGCCCGATGCGAAAGGGGAGAAGAGGGAGTGGCCAGGGTGCGACTCATCCTTGATTATGCTGCTGGCCTTGCTGAAGCAGCATGTGGTATAAATTGAGTCAATGGAAAGGAGGTTGGTTTGTGTAATGGTTTGGGTTGCGTCCACAATTCTCTGCAATTTCTTGCGGTCTTGGATGGAGCTGTTCCCAAACCAAGCTGTGATGCATCCCAATAAAATGGCACATCTGTAGAAGTTGGTTAGAGTTGCTGGGGACCTTCCAAACTTCCTAAGACTTCTAAGGAAGTAGAGGTGTTAGTGTGCTCACTTGGCCATTGCTTCAACATGTGTGGGCTAGCAGACGTTATTGGTGATATCTACTACTAGTATTTTGAAGATTTCATCCATCTCTACTTTGGCACCATCAATGCAGACTAGGGTATATGTACTGCTTTGCTTTCTGAAGTCGATCACTATCTTCAGTTCTTTGTTTCCACATAGTCTAGGTGGATTTCAGTAAGGGCTTTGTTAAAATTCTGCACAATAGTTGCTCTATAAGATTAGATCACATGTGATCCAGGGAGAGCTAGCTAACTGGATACTGAATTGGCTTCATGGTAAGAAGCAGAGGATGGTGATGGAAGGTTGTTTTTCAGACTGGAGGCCTGTGATTGGTGGTGTGCCTCGGGGCATGGTGCTGGATCCATTGCAGTAAGGAATTTGAATCAATAATTTGGATGAGAATGTAGTCTCATTGTAATTTTGAAGATGGCAGTAAAATAAAATATATCATAGACAATGAGGATGGTTATCAAGACTTACAGTGGGATCATGTGGGCATGTGGGCCGAGGAACGGCAAATGGAGTTTAATTCAATTAAATGTGAGGTGCTGCATTTTAGGAAGACAAACCAAAGCAGGATGTTCAAAGTGAAGGGTCAGGCTCTAGGGGGTGTTATAGAGCAGAGAGATAAGAGCTGGGAAATAGGGCTACAAGTATTTAGCTCCCTATTATGTAATAGTTGTACAAAATGTTCGTGAGGTAGCACTTTGAGTATTTTTTAGGGGCCTGAACACCAACACCTTCATTGGTGGGTGTATGGAACACGTTGTCAGAGAATCTAGTTGAGGTTGGTACAATAACATCATTTAAAAGTCCTTTGGTGCATGGATAGGAAAGGTTAGGGGTATATGGGTGAAACACTGGTAAATGGGACTAGCTTAGATGGGAATCTTGGTCGGCATGGACGAGTTAGGCCAAAGGGCCTGTTTCCAGGCTATGACTATAACCTGAGATGGCAATTGTGAATAATGTCACTGAGGGCAGCAAGTGGATAAAAAATAGGATGTATTGTGTATAAGGACCTAGCTGCAAACTGGTCCACTTCCAGTTATGGCTGAGGCAGGGTGAATGGTGTATAGCTCATCCTTCCTGGGACATGGGTATTTTGGGGGCAAATTACATACAGTAAGTAACAGAATGGCTGCAGGAATTGCAGATTTACAGATTGTTTTCTTGCTATATCTGAATGATTAGGATTGAATAGGCTGGAGAGGATTCAAGTAATTCCAATTCAGCCATCTGGACAATGGAAGTTGGTGAACTGTGTTTAAATGCAGCTAGTTTTTGAGAAGGACGTTGCAGAATAGTTTATAATCACATAGCTGGCATTCAAAGGACTGCTGTCCTTTGGGGAAGGAGTGATGGTTGGGGCTTCATATATTGTGAGTGTTAGCCAAGGTATTTTGAGCATTGTAAACCGTGAATAAATGAACTGCTCAAAGTCCAAATTCATCTTTGTGGCTTAAATTAAGAGATTTGTGTATGTGGCATGAAATAAAAGACAAGAAGCATTCAGCTGTCAGTCTTTTTTTCTGTATATAATTTTGGGGCATGGTTGCTCTTAAAGTACTTAAGCAACCGAGTACATAATTCTTTGTTGTAAAAATTAGGAGATTCATGTGTGTGTGTGCCCAGCAAAGGGAATTGGTAATTCAGCTTTTAGAGCCTTTGATGTAAACTAAATTCCCTTATAATAACCACATCACTTAGAATGCTAATTAAGGAGCGGGCAGAGGCCTGATCTAGTAGGCAGCTTTTCCACATTCAAACTGCAGTTAAAGGCAATGAAGGGTGAGGAAATTACTAGGTGTAAGAATGAGGGAACATGCATTATTTCCAACCTTTCACAAAGGTAGTTTTCAGGCGCTATTTAAAAATGAATAGCATGCTCCAACAAGCCTTTTGTTTGGGATCCCTCACCATGGAACAATGAAGATTAATGATGAAAGTTCCAAGTCTTGCCAGGCAGAAATGACTCTTAAACATTTTGTGCTGCTGCTTTTGTCCATAATTCTGTGACACAAAAGTGGATGTTTGAAGGTGAGAACTGGAAAATATACACTAACTAAATGTGCATATATATATGTTTTAAATATCTCGTCAGGAATGAGGAAAGCAAAAGTGGTTCGTTCATGAGTTGGTGGCACAAATATAATGAAGCAAGATAGTATCTGACCCACAAAGAAACTCCTGAGAAGGATATCAATTGACAATAGAGCTCTCTTACCAAGACTTCCTCGGAGAATTGAAGTTAACTCACCTCCTTTAGAAAAGGTGAATCAGATCCAACAAACAGCAGAACTTAAGCAATAAATATTTTTAAAGTATATACAAAAACCTCATGAGGGTATTTTTAAATATTTGCTTTGATGCATTAGTTTGAGGTGATAGCTTGTGAAATAGGTCATCAAAACCTCTACAGTAAAGGAGATTTACACAACAAAAAAAAGGCCATTACTTAGGTCAGTGTAAGCATTACGGATTGGAATGCATTCCTTCTAAGAATATTTACCTTTGATAAGGCTTGGTAATGATCTGCGGAAGAGATTCCAAGTTATATCTTGACAAGGTCTCCTTCTAATTCACCTGAGAGTCGTATTTCTACAATGAATGCATTTGTTTTTATAGCAAAAAGAACCTGATTGTCATCATTCTGTTGCCTGAGTAGTAATAAGCAGTAACCTATTGGCACACACATCTATGTTTTGATGAGGCAGGCTCTTCCTGTTGTAAATCTCATTCATTGAAAAGTAGACTGTTTAACCTAATTCAGGAATCAAAATGAGATAACAATCTATTACTTACAATTTTTCTCGGGTAATGAAACGTTGTGTTAAGTCTGTCATGCCATATTTAATTCTCGTTGCTGGATATATAATGTAATTTAAAATGGAAAAACATGCTAAATTTGAAAGCTGTGGGTCAGAGCCCCTTCTTTACTGACTGCTTCAGCCACTATCAACAGGGGTTTCTTTAATATTGTTAATATTGTTAAATCACTTTTTAAAATACTAAATTAGTGTCATAGTCATATAGCATAGAAGCAGGCCCTTCAGCGCAATTGTCCATATTGACCAACATGCCCCATCTACACTGGTCCCACCTGCCTGTGTTTGGCCCATATCCTACTAAACTTATCCTATCCATGTAGATTTTTAAACATTGTGATTATACCTGCCTCAACTACCTCCTCTGGCAACTCATTTCATATACCTACCACCATTTGTGTAAAAAACGTTGCCTCTCAGGTTCAATTAAACTATTAAAACTTACTCCACTCACCTTAAACCTATATACTCTAGTTCTTAATTCTCTGACTGGGTATTAGCCCTATCTATTCCTCTCGTGGTCCAAATTAGAATTTAATTACTTGCCCTTATTATTTGCACATCTGACAAAAGCAAAGCATGGTTTTATTTAAAAAAAACCCCAACAATGATAGTTTATGTAACTTATGTCTTTGAAGCTGTAGCTTGTTTAGAGATGGAATCAAACAATTAGTTGTTTGTCTGGGGCAAAGGCCATGTGGTCTTCTCAGATTTCCTCTTTGTGTTGTCTGCAGCATACCATGCCATTCTGGAGGATCTCAAGCCACTCTGACCTTATGGCTCTACATCATGCCTTGGAACTGGAGTACTTGTAGCAGTACATTGGCACTTTGAAATGTAGGATCTCTGCCCTCAATATCGATGAACTACAGAACTTGGGTATCTTCTGCCAGCTTCTTACCGCTAACTATATAATGAGCCCCAAGTGTTGAAATACAGCTGCAATTTGTCTTAAACATTGGTCTGACTTTAAATGGAGCTGAATGATTCTCTGGAAAAGCAGCTGATGGCTCTAAAAACTATGTATGGTCAAAAGCCAATACATTGTTCAGTAGTGCTGTTCTATTGCATTGCTTCGGGAGTTCATACCTGTGAAGGAAATCGATTCAAGAAGATGCCTAATTCTTTCCCTGCTGAATAAACAGGCAATTAAATGATCCTCAGAACAGATGTTATCGCTCATGCTTTAAGCATTGACGGTCATAAGACCACGACTTGTAAAAAATATTGCCATGAGGAATATAAAACTTACACTGAAAATTGAGTTGTACAAATGCTAGTGACATATTTTACTTGTGGAGAAAGTTTGCTTCCATTATCACTGATGTCCAGGATGCTTCTATTATTTATGAACTGATTGTTTTTCGTTAACAACAATTATGAAGGTACTTAAAGTAGATTTTTGCCATTGGACACAACAAGCGCATTTGATTCTGTCATGTCACAAAGTAGTTTACAGAAAATAAAGTGTTCTTATAATTTAAGATGACTGTTTACGTTGCAAAGTCAGTCATGTACAGACAAAGTGTTTTTTGTAAATTTGTAACCAGGCTATTATTTTGCATATTGCTATGATAAATACAATTTAAAGGTGGCAATGCCTTGTCCATGATAGGTGTAGCAAGGCGTGTGCACAATGAAACTGTGCTGTGCCTTATAAAAGTATCGGTGTGGAAAATGCATTGGTTTTTGTTGGGTAAATATGTAGATAATGATTTTTTTTTTTTGTTAATTTTGTCAAGACCAAAATCATGCATGTCAAGTGTCAAGGCACATTTTCGTTCTTTTTCTAACTTTCCCATTTGCCCAAATTAATTTCATCCATTTTTCTTCAAAAGAATACGAACTGCTCTGGCTGAATAAAATGGAAAATAATTCCTTCAGACTCCCATAATGTGGATGATATAGTATATATTTTTATTATAAAAGCTGTTTTCTTTTAATACCAAGTAGCATTTGGAATACTCTACTATAAACCTATGCACTTGTATCTACTTTCTTTGGTATGGAAATACATGAGCAAAATTATATTTAAATAAGTTTTTCTCAAGTGATCAGGTTCTTTCTGTACCGTCAATTTTTCAAGAAATTGTTAACGGTATCATTTTACTGAACTTTTAACTGATATTTTGCTAGAAATTGGATCTTATAAAGCACTCATTATTGCAAAAAACGACAGCCTTGACCTGTTTACTGTCAGTGCTTTTCCAACTACAGCCTATCGTGGCCACCAGATGGTCTCTGCAGAGGGCCTACATTTTTCCCATTTACTTAAAAGACTTACTTCTTTGTAAAATTTTTCTTCATTAAAATCTCACGAGGGTTATGCATCACAGCAATTGCAAAAAGTGATATATTAACAGAAAAGATCATGAAGAGATTTTCTTGAATGGGTACTACTCATACTGTAGGTTAAGACCATAGTGAACCATTCTAGTTAATTGGTTATGGACTATTTGCAAATAACAATCAATAATAAAAGCAATCACTGGGGTTATGATTGTGCATTTTGCAATAGGAATGACTGGAAAGTAACACCATCTGCAGCCTCACTGTACAAAAAAAAAACTTGTTGTGTCTTAAAAATACATGTACAGACCGTTCTCATGAATTATGAGTTTAATTTCAATAAAATTCAATTTGTGACATGGAAGCTGTTTTTCAATTTAGGTTTTTTCTTACTAAGTGAGCAGTGTCCTTCATCAGTTAATGCTGATCAAATGTAAGTTATAATCTCTTATATACAGGTTCTACCCAGCATGCAAGCATCCTACTTATGTGTGCCATGAGCAAGGATTGGGAGATTGGAGGGATGGCTTTTCTGGCCGGTATGGGGCTGCAGGCATTTACTGCCTTGTTGAAACTTAATTCACGTCGTCAGGATGGAACGCGAGTCTCCAGCGCTACATATGCTGTAAGACGGCAACCCTACCACTGCACCACCGTGCTGCCCCAAAGCGATGTAGTACCCTTGATTCCTACATGAGGCTCTTTCTCATTCACTCCATACTTTCATATTCACGCATAGCAGAGTCAAGAATAATTTAACTGAGTAATAATTGCAGTCGGAACAAAGAAGATAGAGCAGTACAGCACAGGAACAGGAGCTTTGACCCACAATGTCTGTGTCGAACATGATGTCAAAATAAATTAATCTAATCTGTCTGCACATGGTCCATCTTCCTCATTTCCCTGCATATTCACATGCCTACCCAAAAACCTCTTAAATGTCGGTCTCTGGCAGAGCGGTAGAGATACTGCCTTGCAGCACCAGAGACCCAGGTTCGAACCTGGCTATGGGTGCTGTCTTTATGGAGTTTGTACATTCTCCCCGTGACCATATGGGTTTTCTTTGGGTGCTCCGGTTTCCTACCACATTTCAAAATACGTGCAAGTTTACAGGTTAATTCGCTTCTGCATATTGACCCTTGTGTGTAGGATAGAAATAGTGTATGTGTCATCATTGATCGGGGTGGCCTCAGTGGGCCAAAGGGAGTGTTTCCACACTGCATCTCCAAATGAAATTAAACTAAACTAAATTAAACCATCTCTAACAGTGAAAGGCATCTACCGCCCTCTGCGTAAAAATAAAACATTCCCCTTTCACTTTAATGTCATGCTGCAAATGTATATTTAAATATTTCCTGTGTTTTGTGAAATATATAAAGCTATAACATAACAGGGAATTCTTTATAATTTTGTACTTTCAGTATGTAAAACCATTGTGCAGTCGTTACATCCTGTTGAGGTGGATGCATTCACACATACATACATCCATGGCCTTTTCACCTGTACAGTCATCTCACTGTGATGCAGCAACTAATACTTTGGCAACTCTAATTAAAGTTATATATTGTTGGAGGGTTAGGTATTTATTTGATCACTTTGGTTGCTTCTTGTAAATTCATCTTCCTCTGAGGTTTTTTTCCGATTTCCTGAGCATCCAATTAGTTTGCAGCAGTTCTGCAAATTTAAACTGGTGCGTTTGCTGTTCTGTTCATCTTCAATGCAATGTTCTGCAATGCAACAAAAAGATTGAATTTGCTTTGATTATAATTAACAGCTATAGACTACCCAATCGTTGGAACTATCAAAGGGCAAGTAAATGTCTATGATCTAAGGAAAAGAGGGAGGAATTTAGTCAGATTAATGAATGCAGCACATAAATGGTTTGCATCATGCAATTAAAAGTAGCATCAGCAAAATTCTGCATTAACAGGAGGAAAACATCCATGGATAATTTGTCAAACTAAATATTTAAATCAATCAGACTTATTCATCACATACACAATAAAGTGCAGTGAAATGAACTTGACAGCAATGGTACAAACAAAAAGAAACCACAATCTATATTACTAAAAGTCTGTTCTTGACCGGTTTTGGAGATCTGTGCTGCGATTTCCGAGAGAATGCTGCCACCTACAGCCGTCATTTTTGGCCACCTCGTTCAGAGCCTCCTCCGCCGCATGTGTGCCGAGGATTTTTCCAGTCGATGAAAAATGACAGAGATATTAATGATTTAACAAAATTCCCCATTCTCTCGGCTGCCCCCGCTGGCGGCAGGGGGGATGGACTATAAAACCAGGAAGTGGTGTGCCTCAATTAGTCTGCAAGCTGGAGGAAGGCAGAGGGTCACGTTTTTCTGAGCTGTGAATAACACTGAACACATGTCCACCCAACTTTGAGTAAGTACCCTTAATGTGGTTTGAAAATGAAAATATGGTTAAAGTAAAACAGCACTGCCTGCAAATGGTTGTTTTGGGGGGGTTTGGGTTGACATAAAAAGGCACTCTCTCTCCCCCCTCCTCTCCCCCCCCCCTCCCCCCCTCCCCTCCCTCTCCCCCCCCCCCCTCTCCTCTCCCCCCCCCCCCCTCCTCCCTCCCTCACTCCACCCCCCTCCTCTCCCCTCTCCTCTCCCCCCTCCTCCTCCTCCTCTCCTCTCCTCTCCCCCCCTCCTCCTCTCCCCCCCCTCTCCCCCCTCTCCACTCTCCCCCCTCTCTCCCCTCTTTTCCTCCTCTCCCCCCCCCCTCCTCTCTCCCCTCCCCCCTCCCCCCCCTCCCCCACCGTCCCTGCCCTCAATTTTTGGGGGCTAAGGAATAGTGAGTGAACTGCCAGCCCACCAGCCCTGAGTGACTGCTCTGTCAGCCCACCAGTCCTTAGTAACTGAGCTGCCAGCGCACCAGCCCTGAGTGATTGAGCTGCCAGCCCACCAGCCCTGAGTGACTGAGCTACCAGGCCTGAGTGATTGAGCTGCCAGCCCAACACTCCATTCGGCCCACAATGTCCATACTAGCTCTCTGGAAGCCAGTCCCTTTGGCCCACAACACCCATACTAGCGCTCCAGAAAGCCCCCCCACCCCCCCACCCCACCCCACTGACCACCAATATTGGAATTGGTGGAGAGGTGGAATATTACACTGACCTCCCGTTTGAACATGGGACCCAATGAGTCGAGTGTGTGTGTGTGTGTGTGTGTGTGTGTGTGTGTGTGTGTGTGTGTGACGTCTGTGTGTGTATGTGTGTGTGTCTATGTGTTCGCGTGTGTGTTCGCGTGTGTGTGTGTGTGTGTGTGCGCACATGCATCTCTGTGCGCGTATGTGTGTGTGTGTGTGTGTGTTTGTGTGTGTGTGTGTGTGTGTGTGTGTGTGTGTGTGTGTGTGTGTGTGTGTGTGTGTGTGTGTGTGTGTGTGTGTGTGTGTGTGTAAAGGTTGAGTATGTGCCAGTAGATATGGATCTAAACTTTTTTCAGTATACACTGAACTTTTTTAATCTATTATATTTACAGCAAGTAACAAATGAATGGCTCTCCAATTTAAGAATAAAATTTGTTGCATTACATGCAATTACCATTTAATTTGTGTTTTCTTGCAATTTCATCTTAGCCAACAACTTGGATATCTCATCTGCAGTTATATCACGAGGTTAACTGAAGAGGTGACAACATCTGCAAATCCAATATAACATTGAAAGGCACAGGGACTGCATGAAATCTTTCACAGCATGGTAAAATGCAATGCTGTGCTTTGAACTTTTCTATAAAAAAAACAAAACAAAATGTATAGGCTGCTGCCTCTCTGAAAAAATAGATCTTTTTTAAATAGGTTTGAAAAAATTTAAGTTTGAAGAAATATCAATCTCTGGTTAAAAAATAGGTCAGTAATTTCCCTTTAAAGTGGAAGTTCAGTGAATAAGACCTGTGAGGTCTGATATTTAATGCAGACAATTAGGGATTTGGATTCATTGTTACGTGCCAAGCACGCAAAAATTGATTTTACTTTAAGTAGATTGCACTGGCGATTATTTGCTGCTGAGATTCCACCATTCACAAAATTGGACCTGGCATTTCCTTACATGATCCATGTCAATGTGCCTGACCTTTTTCCAGTTTCAGATGTGTGGCTAATGGCTTCATTACTTGAGTAATCATCACATCTCTCAGCTACCAAAATGAATTAGAGTTTAAAAACTCCACACTGCAACCATCTTGCAGCTCCCTCAATCATTCAATGTCTTTACCCTCATTTAAAGGGACGCTGTGCACAACATCAAGGCACCTCACTGGGCAGCTTCACAATTCATTGCTCCAACTCTTTATACAGCCCAAAGTGCTTCAATTAACTATATCATACATGGATTCTCTGACGACTAGGCTGAGGCTATCCAAGGTGGTCATCACCAAGATACATGATGTTCCTCAGGAAGTCATTCTACCCATGAATCTTCACTGCGCTTCTTCATTGCCAAGTATATTCTCAATAAAGGACATAAATGTATATAATGCTCCAGGCATGTTCTCACCAAGACCCATTGTAACAAAATGTCCTTATTGCAATTAAGTCCTCTTGTTATAAAGAGTGACACACTACTTCTTCTCCTAATCACCTGCTGCACTTGACAATTAAATTGAATCTGATGTTGGCCTTCAGTGACTTAGGTACCAGCAGACCCAGGTCTATCTGAGCACCAACACCACCAAATCTCTCACCACTTGACAAAGACAAATACAAAGACTCACATTACTGTTACCCCTCACCAAAGTGAACTTCACATGTTTTTCTGATTCCACTAAGCTTATTGTAATAAATTAATTTAATTTAGATGTTAATAAAAATGAAACATGTAACAAAAAACTAAAACATTGCCGTAAAATATATATATATTTAAAACTTCCTAATCAGTCTAACAATCCCCATTATAATGAAAGAGGATTCAGATCTAACACCAGATCAGGCTCACAGAAGCCCTGATGTAATGCAGGGGAAAGAAGGCTGTGGAAATCAATCTGTGGATATTTTTAAGACAGAGATAAGTAGATTCTTGATTGGTATGGTGCCAGGGGTTATGGGGAGAAGGCAGGAGAATGGAGATAAGAGGGGAAGATAGATCATGATTGAATGGCAGAGTAGACTTGATGGGCCAAATGGCCTAATTCTGCTCCTATCACTTATGACCTTATGAAACCACCAGTAGATAGGACACTACCACTGGATCTCAGAGCGATGAAGAAGAGGGAGAGGTGGCTCAACCTCCTTCACTCTGCAGAAACAAGACTCTTTGCAAGCACCTACTGTATGAAGCCAGGCCTTAAACAACAACAAGACACCAGTAGTTCCTCTTAAAACAGTTGGCTACAAGCAGCAAAGTTCTGCCCATTGTAATCCTTTGATTCTATAGATTCAAAGCACAAGTCTCACAGAATTTATTCGTTGGAGTGCAGGAGGATGAGGGGCAATTTTATAGTTGTATAAGATCATGAGAGGAATAGATCGGGTAAATGCACAGAGTCTTTTACCCAGAGTAGCGGAATCATGAACCCGAAAACATATGTTTAAGCAAAACCGCGGGACAACTTTTTGTTTACACAGGTATATGGAACGAGTTGCCAGAGGAGGTAGTTGAAGCAGGTACATTCACAACATTTAAGAAATAATTAGACAGGTACATGGATAGGATAGGTTTAGAGAGATATAGGCCAAACGCAGGCAGATGGGACTAGTGTAGAAGGGGCATGTTGGTCATGCTGTATGACTCTGTGACCCTATAACCATTTGCAACTTAACATGGCATGTCAGATAACTGGTAGAGGAAACTAAGCGTTGCAACAGCAACATATTAACTTCTCTTCATGTCCCATTTTCCTCTGTTGAAATTAGAGATGCCTGCAGAATGGACATGCTTTAGCTTGAGTGTAATCAAGTGACCCGTAGCCATCTCTAATGTCTCTCAAATGATTTTAGATTGGGATCATAGCTTTACAAATGATTCTGAATCAATTCTTTAGATCAATTACAAAGAAAGTAAAAAACTAAAATCTTATCTCCCTTTGCAGTAAGATTTTCAATACATATTTCATAAGGTATTTGTTTTCCAAATTAACAAATGTTCTGATGGGAGCAATTAGTGCAAATCACATTAAAGCAGTTTTCATTTTCTATACTCTTCATTATAAACTCATTATTATATCGAAAATGAAAGTTATAGCCTTGCTTTACTCTCATTTGGTCTGCAACTTTGGTTACTTTTAAGCCTGGCTACTTTTAGATAAATGGCAAGTTGATTAATCAACCAGCCTTTGCATTCTGCATGCTTTAGTTCATCTTTAGCATCTTTGTAGTACTGATGAAGCGCCACAGGAATGCCAGCATCTAATAACTAACAACATACTGTCAATAGCACAAGAAGGATAAGCCAAACAAACAGAATACAAAGTATAAGTACATTCAGGATCAGTGAGATTAATATTGCAGGGTTTGTTCAAGCTGCCAGCTGAAATAAATAATTGCTATAATCTCAATCAAGCTCTGTATTGCAGTTGGATTGTGAAAAAAGCTCATAGTAAAAAAAAAGTTCACAAAAATATATCCCTGCCCAACCAGTCTTGACAAAATATTGTTCACATCATACAGGTTTAGAACAGATATTCAAAACTTTGTCTGTCTTGCCATTTTCTTCTGACCCAGGTTTGGTAGAAACATGGAATATAGCACAGGAACAGGCCCTTCGGCCCATGATGCCTGTGCCAACCCTGATGTCAATTTAAACTGTACATCTGCCTGCACATGCTCTATTTCAGCAATGATTATGAATTTAAATGGTTGTACTATGAGTGGAAACAGTAACTTAATTGATGCCAAATTATTTCACAATATGCTGTATGTACTAATATTTCAAATGCTTGTGTCACTGATACTATTTACACAAGGTATTGCCTATCAATTTACTTTGTTCATTGACTGAAAACAACTCCAAGAAATTCAATGCTTCCTTGACCTGTCGTTAGAAAAGTTCATAAATCATGACAATGGAACACAAACTCATATCACAGTAACAATATTATTCAAAGGTACACAAAAATTCTGGAGAAACTCAGCGGGTGCAGCAGCATCTATGGAGCGAGGGAAATAAGCGATGTTTCGGGCCGAAACCCTTCTTCAGACTGATGGGGGGTGGGGGGGAGAAGGAAGGAAAAAGGGAGGAGGGGGAGCCCGAGGGCGGGGGGATGGGGGGAGACAGCTCGAGGGTTAAGGAAGGGGAGGAGACAGCAAGGGCTAGCAAAACTGGGAGAATTCAACGTTCATGCCATCCGGACGCAAGCAACCCCAGGCGGAAAATGAGGTGCTGTTCCTCCAATTTCCGGTGTTGCTCACTCTGGCAATGGAGGAGACCCAGGACAGAGAGGTCGGATTGGGAATGGGAGGGGGAGTTGAAGTGCTGAGCCACCGGGAGTTCAGGTAAGTTATTGCGGACTGAGCGGAGGTGTTCGGCGAAACGATCGCCCAACCTCCGCTTAGTCTCCCCGATGTAAATCAGCTGACATCTAGAGCAGCGGATGCAGTAGATGAGGTTGGAGGAGATACAGGTGAACCTTTGTCGCACCTGGAACGACTGCTTGGGTCCTTGAATGGAGTCGAGGGGGGAGGTGAAGGGACAGGTGTTGCATTTCTTGCGGTTGCAACGGAAAGTGCCCGGGGAGAGGGTGGTACGGGAGGGAAGGGAAGAATTGACAAGGGAGTTGCGGAGGGAACGGTCTTTGCGGAAGGCAGACACGGGGGGAGATGGGAAGATGTGGCGAGTGGTGGGGTCACGTTGGAGGTGGCAGAAATGGCGTAGGATTATTTGTTGTATTTGCTGGCTGGTGGGCCTTCGATCTTCCAGCATCTGCAGTTCCTTCTTGAACAATATTATTCAGTTTGCTGTAGATTTATTTCTATATTAACCACACACAATAAAGCTGTGTTTCTATTAATTATGTATGAAATAATAATAATTTCTCTTATTTCTTTTGTTCCATATTCACATGGGGTTGTTGGATCATGCACTGATTTTTGCTAGAGATACTTGAAGCAGAAATTATTTAACCTTTTAAGGAAAAGTTGGACAATCATTTGAAGCAATGCAATATGTGAGACCTCATCTGAGTGAAATGCTATACAATTCATTTTAAGTTGCTCGTTCAAAAAAAAAACCCTGACACAATGAGGCAAATGAATAGACAATAGATGCAGGAGCAGGCCATTTGGCCCTTCGAGCTAGCACCGGCATTCAATGTGATCATGGCTGATCATCCCTAATCAGTACCCCGTTCCTGCCTTTTCCCCATATCCCCTGACTCCGCTATTTTTAAGAGCCCTATCTAGCTCTCTACCTCCATCTCCCTCTGAGGCAGAGAATTCCACAGACTCACCACTCTCTGGGAGAAAAAGTGTTTCCTCGTCTCCGTTCTAAATGGTTTACTCCTTATTCTTAAACTGTGGCCCCTGGTTCTGGACTTCCCCAGCATCGGGAACATGTTTCCTGCCTCTAGTGTGTCCAAGTCCTTAACAATCTTATATCAGATATCCTCTCATCCTTCTAAACTCCAGAGTGTACAAGCCCAGCTGCTCCATTTTCTCAGCATATGACATTCCCGCCATCCCGGGAATTAAACTTGTAAACCTACGCTGCACTCAATAGCAAGAATGTCCTTCCTCAAATTAGGGAACCAAAATTGCACACAATACTCCAGGTGTGCTCTCACTAGGGCTCTGTGCAACTGCAGAAGGACCTCTTTGCTCCTGTATTTGATTCCTCTTGTTATATAGGCCAATATGCCATTTGCTTTCTTCACTGCCAGCTGTACCTGCATGCTTCCTTTCAATGGTGGATTAATAATGGATAATGAAGTACAATGGTAAGTTAATATGGGGAAATGTTAATCATGATATTGATTTTATGTTGACATCAGTGGCAAAACACTTCAGACAGGGTGTAAAGTGGGCTTCTAATCTGCAATGACCCTATGAATGTGGTTGCTCATCTTGCCCCTGTCAGAGCATAGAACCAAGTAAAGAAACTAAGTGCTAGATTGCAACCCATGTTTTGCGATGATAACAATATGGCACATGTCCCTAATACATCACTGGCCAATGTGTCTCCCATTTTCTATTGGATTATGTGACTGATGCACAGAGGTGGTCTACAAATACAAAAAGGATATGTGGGAGGTAGACAAAAATGCTGGAGAAACTCAGCGAGTGAGGCAGCATCTATGGAGCGAAGGAAATAGGCAACATTTTGGGGACCTGAAACGTTGCCTATTTCCTTCGCTCCATAGATGCTGCCTCACTCGCTGAGTTTCTCCAGCATTTTTGTCTACCTTCGATTTTCCAGCATCAGCAGTTCCTTCTTAAATAAGGACATGTGGGAGTTCAGAGAACAGACTATTAAGGAGGTAGAACAAAGGTCTCATAGTCAGCATGGTTTATCGGTGGAATTGCCAATGAATTATCCTTCCAGTCTTTCCAAATATGCCAATTCTTCATGACTCCCAAGACAGTCAATATTCTGAGAAATTCCTAACATAACTAACATTGTTATACTCAAAAATATTCAATGAGCGAAATAAAGAATTGGACATATTTTCTTGTCTACAATATAACATATGTTGATGGCTATGTGTGTAAAGTAACTAATTTAGGATAATTAACTAATAATATCCTTTGGTTGCCAAAAGGATGCAAAATAAAATAACAATCAGATATGCACAAAATATTGCAATGTGAACTATATTAGTTCAAAGTATAAAATAAATGCACACACTAACAAAGGTTATAATTAAACCATTTATGCTTGCAAGCGTACAGATGCATAATGAAGAGGCAAGAGTGTTTTAATGTCATATGTCCCAAATAGAACGATGACATACTTATTTACCGATGCATAATAAAAGCATGTGAATGGCAGTAATATAGGCATTTCGCATTTTTCACGATCACAAATTCTTTAAATTGATCCTATTTTTATGGTGAACCCGTGATTTTAAAGTTGACCACTGGATTAAATTTAATTTTTCCTTTAGATAAAAGCTTCATAATATAATACAAACTTACTCAAACGTGTACTTTTGCAGAGATTGGGCTTTTTCACTGCAATGAATGTGGGGACAGTGTGTATCATTTGTACTAGGCAGTCAGAAAGAAAATGAGCTTACGTTCCTGGCTTGGGAATATTGTAATCACCATTGTGGCTATCGGCCAAATCCTCTCATATGCTGAAAATGCTAAAAGCTTCAGTGAGTGTAAACAAACTCTGTATTCTGAGAAGCAAAGTCTTCAGGGACAGATCTGTTAACCATCAGCGGGTATGTTTCATCTCACCGCTTATTTCATGGGAGTAAAAAGAAGCTTTGTGTACCTGGCTGCAGACTAGCGCTGGGAATTTGTGGTACAGGAAACCATTGCCTCCCCTTTAGGCCTTTAAACAGACAATATACAGTATGCTATTCTTCACACACCTTCCCTGAGGCAATTAATGAACAGCACACACAGAACAGCAAGAAAAGGCCATTTTAAGAATTTTATGTGAAATTGTAGAAAAATGGCTGGACTCAGCATCAATCACTTCCATACATCTATTTGAACAATTTTTAATGATCAATCCCGGTATTTATTTTTACTTCCATTATGAAATTCCCAAAAAATTATATTAGACTTACTGCACCATAAAACTACTATTTTGCAGAAATCAAATGTTAATAAAGTTATTCAGTACCGTGGAACCAATCAATGTATTTATAATAGAAACATAGAAACATAGAAAATAGGTGCAGGAGGAGACCATTCGGCCCCTCGAGCCAGCACATCCATTCATTGTGATCATGGCTGATCGTCCCCTATCAATAACCCGTGCCTGCCTTCTCCCCATATCCCTTGACTCCACTAGCCCCTAGAGCTCTATCTAACTCTCTCTTAAATCCATCCAGTGACTTGGCCTCCACTGTTTCCGCACTGTATGACTCTTTGTGGGTGAGATTGATAAAGCGGCTTTTAACCATAGCCATCCTCTGATAGTGATGAAGGACTTTTATCTGAACTATTGTAATCTATGGTAGGATAGGATCCAATACTGTTTATAAATTAACAGTTCTAGAAACAGTCAGTGATAACAAAGAAGTGAAAATCAGAAAACTGGAGATACTGGAAATCAGAAATAAACGCATAAAGATGGCGGCGCACACAGCTGCGGCAGCTCAATGTTCTTTCGGTCGGTGCTTCGTGCGTTTTGTGTACGTGTTGTTTTTTGTCCTTTGTACTTTCTGTCAGGCGAACAACGTCTACGGCCAACATGATCACCTTAAGATTGGAGCTGGTCACGAGCAGAGTGTTACAGCCAAGTTTGTCCGTTCACACAAGATCCCGGTGGACATAGCGAGGAGCCCCGGCTCTCCGTGGATTACCATCCCCGCGGGGAGGAGGCGAAGGCGGCGCAGAGAGAGAAGGCAAAAGCGAGGCTGCAGGGCCGGCGCGCTAGCCAGGCTACGGAGGCAGCCACTCAAACCACCGCTTCCCAGCCTGTTTCTCACGAACGCCAGATCCCTCGCTAACAAGATGGATGAACTGAGCTTACAGACTGCAGCTAACAACGCCGTGAAGGACAGCAGTATCCTGTTGATCACGGAGACCTGGCTTCATTCATTCATTCCAGACTCTGCTATCGAGCTAGCAGGTTACACCGCACAGCGTCATGACAGGACAAGAGACTCCGGTAAGAGCAGAGGAGGAGGGTTCTGTGTGTACGTGAACAACAACTGGTGTACTAACACAGTGATTGTAGACAGTCACTGCTCCCTGGACCTGGAGTATGTGACTGTTAAATGCAGGCCCATTTATCTCCCTAGAGAGTTTACTGTCGTCATGATAACTGCTGTGTACATACCACCGGATGCTAATGCTAACTCGGCTATCGGACATTTGTATGGTAGCACTAGCAGCCAGCAGAGCACATATCCTGACGCTGTTCAAATCATAGCAGAGGACTTTAATCACGTGGACTTGAAGGCAATGCTCTCCAAATTCTACCAGCATGTTAAATGTGCTACAAGAGGAGCTAACACACTGGACAAGGTCTACTCCAACATCAAGCTGGGCTACAGGGCTAGACCACTACCACACCTGGGCCAGTCTGACCATATGTCCCTGCTTTTAATTCCTGCCTATGCCCCCCTCAGGAAAACTGCTCCTACCATCACAAAGACCATCACAACTTGGCCTGATGGTGCTTCTCAGCAACTGCAGGACTGCTTCGATAGGACCAACTGGGATGTGTTTGAACACCAGGTCCTGGAGGTGTTCACAGACAGTGTACTATGTTACATTAAAAACTGTATGGACACGGTCACAGTGGACAAACGCATCCGGGTCTACCCCAACCAGAAGCCCTGGATGACCCGGTAGGTCCAGCGGCTGTTAAAAGAGAGGAACACCGCTTTTGGGTCTGGCAATAGGGCTTTATACAGCATGGCCCGAGCTAACCTGAAGAGAGTCATCAGAGAGGCCAAATCAGACTACAAGAGGAGGATAGAGGACCACCTGGACAGAAATAACAGCAGGCAGGTGTGGCAGGGGATCCAGTATCTCACCAACTACAAGACCAACCTTGGAGCTGCTGAAGGTGACGCCTCGTTGGCAGAGGAGCTGAACCTCTTCTTTGCTCGCTTTGAAGTGGAGCCACCAGAGACAGCCACATCACACCACATGGTCCACAGCAGCCTAACCCTCAAGATAGAGGAGCATGAGGTGAGGCGCACGCTGCGGGCCATCAATCCGAGGAAGGCTGCTGGACCCGACGCCGTCTCTGGACGCGTGCTGAAGGACTGCGCAGACCAGCTGGCTGGAGTCTTTACGAGGATTTTCAATCAGTCTCTGGCCCAGTCCACTGTCTCACCCTGTCTGAAGTCCACAACCATAGTCCCCTTGCCCAAAAAAACCAACATCTCCAGCCTCAACGACTACCGGCCAGTCGCACTCACACCAGTGGTGATGAAGTGCTTTGAAAAACTGATCCGGGGTCACATCACATCACTCCTGCCCCGAAGCTTTGACCCCCACCAGTTTGCGTATACAGCGAACAGATCCACAGAGGACGCTGTAGCCACAGCCCTCCATGCTGCGCTGTCCCACCTGGAGCAGCGGGGGAGCTACGTGCGGATGCTCTTTGTGGACTACAGCTCTGGGGGACCTGGGACTTCCACACTCCACCTCCACCTGTACGTGGATAAATAGCTTCCTGTCGGGTCGCAGCCAGAGAGTCAGAGTGGGCCATCACACATCCACGGCCCTCAGCCTCAGTACCGGCTCTCCACAGGGCTGCGTACTGAGCCCCCTGCTTTACACCATCTACACATATGACTGCACCCCCGCCCACCACAGTAACACCATTGTCAAATTTGCGGATGATACCGCGGTGGTGGGGCTCATCTCTGGGGGGGATGAGTACGCATACAGGGATGAGGTGGAGCAGTTGACAGTGTGGTGTGGAAAGAATAAACTGCTCCTCAACACCTCAAAGACCAAGGAGCTCATAATAGACTACAGGAAGAAGAAAATGGACATTACACCATTAATCATCAGAGGGGACTGTGTGGAGAGGGTGGCGGATTTCCGCTTCCTGGGAATCCACATTGAGGAGGACCTAACATGGAGTGTGAACACCTCTGCGCTGCTGAAAAAGGTCCAGCAGAGACTGCACTTCCTGAGGGTGCTCAGGAGGAATAACATCACCCAGAGACTGCTGCTGTCCTTTTATCGGTGCTCCATTGAGAGCATACTAACATACTGTGTATGCGTGTGATACACCAGCTGCACAGCGGCTCAGAGGAAAGCGCTCCAGAGGGCTATTGACAACACCCAGAAGATTGTCGACTGCCCTCTCCTCACCTTGGAGGACTTACACAGTTCCCACTGTCTCAAGAAATCCCAGAACATTATAAAGGACATTTCCCACTCCGGACACCTGTTTGAACTGTTGCCGTCAGGCAGACGGTACAGATCAATGAGGACAAGGACAAACAGACTCAAAAACAGTTTTTATCCCACAGCAATAACTACACTTAATATAGCCACCAAATGAGCGCAGGTGCGCTACAGACCAAAGGGATTGTGCAATCGACAGAAGAATGTATGGTTGTGTGTTTATGCTTGTTTTTTTTCATGTTATTTATTTTAGTTGTTTATTTCAGATATTCTCTTTTACGTATCGTTAGCTTTTAGATAATGTATGAATGGTGCATTGACTGATTGGCATTTTTTATTTCGTTGTACATGTTTACATGTTATAATGACAATAAAGAACCTATCCTATCCTACCTTATAAAATGCCGGAAAAACTCAGCAGAACTGGGCACATCTGTGTAAAGAGGAAAATAATGAACATTTCAGGTGAGAGGCCTTCATCACAATCGGGAAAGAGAATATGATGAAGGCATGGGGGATCTTGTCCAATCAGTGCAGTTGGCACCTTTAAGGGGGGCTCTACAGTTGATGTTTTCCCAGGACATTGCTAGCTTTTGACCATGGAGTTTGAAGGACTGGAACAAGATTTCTGTTTGGGTATGCCCGATAGACTGTGCATTTTATAGCCACATTGGTGGGGAGTGGGCTCAGTGGAAAGAGGAGTAGGCCAGAACATAAATTGCTCAGAGCAAGTTCAAAAGCAGTAATCGCAAAACATTTACACCCAAAGACGTCATGAGTAAATGGGTGTTTTTATTACAGTGATCCTAGAGTCTTTTTTTAATTTCCTATTACTAACTGACCTTAAATACCATAGGTACTAGGATAGGATTTAAACTCATTTATTTGGATTGTTAGTGAACACTTCTGAATTAATGAAATTCTAAAGTCATAGGGTCATACAACCCAGAAACAGCTCTTCGGCCCCACTTGACCATGCTGACCAATTTCCCTGTCTCTGGCAGCATTGCCATTTTAGTGATCATCTGATTAATCTTCTAAACCACTTTGCATGAATGAATGACCAAGCCATACCAACAAGATCAGAAAACGGTCATACATCCAATCAAGTAACAAGTGCAGTAAAGTCACCCCATCATTCTTGCAAATTCATCTAGTGCATTTCTTCTGCTCTGTCCAACTGCCCCTGCATGTTGCATCCCGAGTGTATGCATCAACACATCATCCTTTTGCTTCTCCTCCCTGTCTGTTATCCTCGTGCCTGATACTCTGTTCATCACGTTTGGAGATACAACATGGAAACAGGTCCTGCAACCTTTAAGTCCACGTGGATTATCGATCACCCATTCACACTAGTTCTACATTATCCCAATTTCTCATCCACTCCGTACACATTAGGGGCAATTTACAGAGGCCAATTAACCTGGGACCTGGTTAGAAACCAAAGGAAACCCAGGAGTTCTCAGGGAAAATGTGCAAACTCCACACAGACAGCACCACAAAGTCAGGATCAAACCCAGATCTCTGACACTGTGAGGCAGCAGGTTTACCAGTTGCACCAGTGTGCCACCCGAACTTTCGATACTGTGCCCTCAGTAGCACAACAATAGTTGCTCGTTGTGGGGGAGGGTGCATATGCCTCTCAGTCTTAAATGGTCGAGCTTTGAAGTGCACCATCACATCAGAAGCGCCAACAACCTGGAAGAGTTGGCTGCAAGATTTCTGACAGTGACTGCGGTGGCATCACGGAGTAAAGATTGAAGGGATTAGACAGTGCAATGCTCAGATTCCAGTGTAGTGTCCGGCAATTCTCACGCCATATCACAGGGCAAGTTATTGCAATGCCGTCTGATTCTATGATGGCGCCCAACCCAGGCAACTATTTGCGTGCTCGCCACAGAAGCAGATCTACAACCTCGTATTACAATCGCTCCACGCTCTTAAATCTCTATTCCCACAGCACCATTTCTTACTATGATCTGGCTTTACCTTGCACTAAACGTTATTCCCTTACCAAGTATCTGCACACTGTAAATGGCTCGATTGTAATCACGTATTGTCTTTCCGCTGACTGGTTAGCACGCAACAAAAGCTTTTCACTGTACCTCGGTACACGTGACAATAAACTAAACTGAACTGTAAATCCACTGCAGATCCAACGAGCAATATGGCGGCAGCAATATGGCGGCAGTGCCTGAGCTTGTCCGCCAGACATCTGACTTTTCACTGTAGCTGCTGGGCTGTGGATGCCTTCTGCTGGTTTGGAGATGGGAGTCGAGGCATGGGCTTTGAGATGCTGCAGGATGCTGAGTGCACAGATGGCGGAGGAGAATTGGCCACCACTTCCAAGTTCAGAGCAGTAGGTTGTAGGCTTCAAGGACCATGTCCAAGGTTGGAGGGAAACTTGGACTTTAGATTTTAGAGATACAACATGGAAACCGACCCCTCAGTCCACTGAGTCCACGCCAACCAGCGATCACCTCATTCACTAACACCATCCTACACACTAGGCACAACTTACAATTTTTCCGAAGCAATTAACCTACAAATTTCTACGTCTTTGGAGTGTGGGAGGAAACCGGATCACTCAAAGAAAATCCACGTGGTTACGGAGAGAACATACAAACTCTGTACGGACAGCACCTATAGTAGGATTGAACCTGGGTCTCTGACACTCTAAAGCAGTAACTCTACCGCTGTGCCACTGTGCCGCCCCTATTCATTGGTCTACCTGGCACACAGGCAAGGTTTTGGACAGGCAGAACAAGCCCATTGCACAAATATCAGTCTTTTTCCCCATGGAAATCCTCTCCCAAGTGTTCCACAGCAGAACACGTGCAGTCCTGCCTCTAGGGAGCTGGGAACTGCCTTACGCCTGCTGCAGGCCCATCGCTCACCGTGATTCACCACGTCCTGTCATTCCCCTCGTCCATTAATGTAATTCTCTATTATAAGTTAAAAAAATGTTATATTTGCATCGTGCAATATCACCTTCAAAATGTGTTCAGGCATTCATACTGTAGATTTGTTCCATCTATTACAGAAAAAGCTAAGCCATCAGATCTCATTTTGCGTGGTAGGGTTCTGAAAATGGGAATGAGTTGTATGAGCAGCTAACCTCGGTTGTGAAGGAACTAATGCAACCTCCAGTGTTTGAGCAATTGAGCTTAACATATTTTTTGTCAGTTGATGATCTGGCTTTCCTCAGATTATTTATGACAATAAATTTCTACTTGTTCATTTGTTCTCACAACGTTTTGCTGTTTTACCTGTTTGATCCCACTTCCGCCACACTATTTTCTCTTCCTCTCCTCTGACATCTTCCATCACACGGATTTTAATTTTCCTTCTGTAGCCAGGCTCTCAACTTTCTGATTGATTTCCTTCTCTTACTAGGAGCCTGTCCACACCTCTTTAATGAGTCTAATCCACTTCCTCTCAGCTTCTCCCGCAAGTCACCATCAGGAAGCTGAGGTCTGATGTTGAATGCACTGGTTTATAACCTTCCAGTACACATCAAACCGTTGTGCATGTTGCATGTTCACCTTCAGCAGTACCCCCTGACCACTCACTACAACAGAGGATCTATCGCCATGTAGGAAGGAACTGCAGATGCTGGTTTACACCAAAGATACTCACAGAATGCTGGAGTAACTCAGCAGGATCTGGAGAGATGGAATGGGTGATGTTTCGGGTCAAGGCCCTTCTTCAGTCTTCAGACTTTATCATCATTTTACTGATCCTTTTACGTTCTTGCCTTTTGTTTTGCATTCATTGTGCAAAAGAGAGCCATTCCTTGTTTTCAGTTAGTTTCTCTACCCAAATAATTTTCTTGTTTCAAAACATTGTTAGGAGAAATTCAGATGACGCTTTTAAACAACCGTTGGTGTTTTGAAGTCAATTTCTGACGTCCTTTGTAGCTCTTACTGACTTTAGTATCAGCCCCACTTCCCCCTGTATTTGACTGCAGCCCTGATTCTGGCTGACAGGGGCTCGAGCTGCCTGGTGATACAGGCTGGATTGTGCTGTCAACTCAGCAGGCGGCTTCACCACATTGCCCAGCAGAGACCCTTCCATTAATTTGAATAGACACTGGAATGTGTAATGTTTCCCCGGAGAGCTTGGTCTGCAGTGTAATTAACTGGAGAGTGGAATCTCTCATGGGCTGGCTGCTTTTAAAAGGCGAACCACAAATCCAAAAGTGAGGTCAGGCCTTCAAGAAAGCAAAACTCCAAACTTGTAGGAAACAATTATCTACGTTCTCGTAGCAATGCCTGTGGCCTCAGAATCTCCCAAAGTGCTCTGTGTACAATGAGGCACTTTTGTTGGAGAGTCTTGGTTGTAGTACCATGAAATGTGCCAGGCAATCAGTGGACTGAATAATCCCCACCCTTCAGTGGAGGGCTCTGGGTTTTAGAGAAAGACTAGACTAAGTGGGATCCATTGGGTCCTATTCTCACAAGGGAGGCCTGGTCCCCCAACGCAATATTCCACCACTCATGCATAGCCCCCAACTGCGCAGGCGCGACTGATGGGTTCCCGTTGTGGAATCCCTGATCCCCCCTCCTTCCCTCAGCCCCCCCCCCCCCCCTCCTCCGCCCCTTGTCCTTCCCCCCCATGCACTCACTCCATCCCCCCTCAACCCCCCCCCATCCACTCTTAGTGGCTCTCCGGCGGCGCAGCCATTCCCGCCCATTGGGTTCCCATTGTGATGTAGAACATGCAGGTATTACTGCGCAGGTGCAGCTGATGGGCATGGCAAATGGAATACGGATTTATTAAAGTTTAAAATGTGAATAACTTAAATATGGTCTGGTCCTGGCGCTGCCTGCCCCTGCCACTGGCGTGGCCTACCTCTGTGTGGTGGGGTGGGTGTGTGTGGCGGGGGGGTGTGGGGTGGGAGGGTTGTTGCGGACGGGGGGAGGGGGTAGGGGGGAGGGGATGGGTGTGTGGGTGGGAGGCATGTGGGGGTAGGGGGGTTTGTGGGCAGGGCTGTGTGTGGGTGGGAGGGAGAGTTGTGGGGGGAGGGGAGGAGGTGTATGTGGTTGGGGGAGAGGTGTGTGTGGTAGGGGGGAGGAGAGTGAGGGAGAGGAGAGGGGGGTGTGTGGGCTCAGCGGTTCCTGGCTCTGACTGCACTTACTGGCGCCAGGACCCGGCTCCGGACTCACTCAGCAACCCCGATCCCCGGCTCGTGTTGCACTAAACGGCTCCTGGCCCCGACTGCACTCAGCTGCTACCGGCTCATCATGGCGGTTGCCGCTGCCGCCCACGGAAACAGCCCTGCCCACGAACACAGCTCCTACACGCCCGCCCCCGCACTCGAACACAGCCCCTGCCCACACTCTGCTCACTCCGCACCTTCAGCTCTATTCTCGCCGACAGGAGAGCAGACCACTAAAGTTTGTAATATTTCACCGATCTGAACAAAACTTGATGCACTTGCAGCGCAGGAGAATGACAAGTATGGTGGCAAAAAATCGTAGCGCTATTGTGTTCTGTTTTTGCACCAATTTAAAAACAACGCAAACCGGAAGAGGACAAGATGAGAGTTTTATAAGTATACTAGGCCAAGTGGAACCCGTTGGGTCCAGTCCCCTCAATGAGCGTTGCGGGTGGTGGTGGAGGGGAGGCTTGTGGCGTCACAGACAAGCTAACCCCACCCCCCCCCCACACACGCACACTCACATTAACCACCCCCTTGATATTATATTAATATTATTCATTCGCTCCTTTTGCCCCATTCCTGCCCTATCCACTCACACATAGCCCCCAACTTGCAGACGCGTCAAGAGTGGGAGAGGGGGGAGGGGAGCAGGGTAGAGGAGGAGGGAGGAGGGAGGAGAGGAGGATGGGGAGAGGGAGGAGGAGGAGGGGGGAGGAGGAGAGAGGGGAGAGGAGGACGGAGAGAGGAGGGGGAGGAGAGGAGGGGGAGGGGGAGGGGAGGAGGGGGAGGAGGGAGAGGAGGAGGGAGGAGGAGGGAGGAGAGGAGGAGGAAAGGTGGGGGAGAGGAGGAGGGGGGAAGAGGAGAAGGGGGGAAGGCTGGGGAGTGGGGAAGGGAGCAGCAGGGAGTGGGGAGCAGTGGGGAGTGAGCAATGAGGGGGAAGCAGTGGGAGAGCGAGCAGTGGGGGAAGCTGCAGGGGGAGATGCAGCAGGAGGGGGTGCAGCAGGGTAGGGAGCAGCAGGGACGGAGCACCGGGAGTGAACAGCAGGGAGCGAACAGCCGGAGACAAGCAGTGGGGGAGCAGTGGGGAAGAAGGAGGGGGGGGGGGGGGGGGGGGGAAGGGGGGGGGGGGGCAGCAGCAGGAGCATCGTCATCGTGGGGACTAACTGAGCAGCAAGCGATGAGCAGCAGCTGTGGGTGGGGGGGGGGGGCGCGGCTGTGGCATCACACACACGCTAACCACCCCACCCCCACACACACACACATTCATTAACTACCCCCCACACACACTAACCACCTCCCTTGATAAGTTCCGACACCATGCCGAGCCCAGCCCACTAGCACCTGAGCAGCGGATCGGAAGTAACGCCACGGAAGAGGCGTCCGGCCGGTGGCTCCAACTTGTCAGATGGGACGTCTTTCCCCCCGCATGGGGGGGAAAGACAACCGCATGAACAGACCTGCCCCCCCGCTCGACTCCACGGAGGAGCGTTCCATCTTGCAGGGGCAGCAACAAGGTGGTAGGACCGCTTACCGGGCGGTCCGCTATACCCCGACACCGTGCCGGGTCCAGCCCGCTAGCACCTGAGCAGCGGGCTGGAAGTAAAACCACGGAAGAGGCGTCTGGCCGGTGGCTCCGACTTGTTGGACGGGAACGTCTCTCCACCCGCAGGGGAGACAGCCGCCTGAGCCGCATGGAGCGGCTCTTGGAGCAGGAGCTCCAGCGAGACGCGCTTCGTGAGGGGCGCTCTCGCAGGGGGAGTTCAGGCACTCCCTCCACAGTGCCTTGTGCACTGTCCATTGCTTCCTCCTTACCCGAGGGTAGCTTTGGTCTGGGCTGGCCAAGAACAGGGGACAATGGATGAAGAACTCGGGAGTATGCAAGAGGTGCAGGAACAGGAAGAGTTGCTATGTATGGTGGACCACTACGTGGCAACCCCACGTGCAGGAGGCCGTTAAAAGCCTAATGTCTTTGTTTTCCTCGTTCCATGGACAAATACGGAGATGACCACAACCTCCGTAAACAAATCATAAGACCTGCCATAAAAATCCTACATTTGCGGGGTTGTGCATACCCCAGCCACTGAGCCAGACCCACTGCTCTTTGGCAAAAACCTCACAAAGCATATGAAGGACATGAAAGAGGTTTTACAAAACTTTCGGTCTCATGAGGGCAGGGCCGGGACGAGCAAACCAAAAACAATAATTCCTACGCAGCAGCACCCCATCGCATCCATCAGTCAACCTCTACCATATGGGACTGATGAAAGCTCGGGGTCCGCATTCTATCACCGAAAGTCTTATTTAGACCAGGGCCCAGAGCGGACCCCATGGAAAATGTGCCACCCCCCAACATCACCGCCACGTCAGACGACATGCAACACTCGTTGGACCAGCAGGAAACAGAAGAATACCCATAACCATGGAGGTAGGTGGGTCTGGTTCCTACCAGTATATAGAGTAATACTAACACATGGGAGTCTATCACGAGTGATCAGTATATACTCAATGGCATTAGTAGATACAAATACAATTCATACTAGAAAAATTGCCACCAGGTCAACATTCACCCCAGAGGGGATTTTTTTCCCCTCTCCGTTAAAGAAACGAGAGGGACAAGCTGAACTGGTGAGACTAATTACAAAGGGTATCATGGGAAAACCTGAACCCTTGCAATTCATTTCAAATATATTCACTAAACCCAAAAAAGATGGTGGATGTCGCATCATCATTGACTTAACTTCACTAAATATGTTTGTTAAGTATATACATTTCAGACTGTGAGACTCGGCCCCCACCTCTCCTCCACTCGCAGGTTGAGTACCGGCTCCCCACAGGGCTGTGTGCTAAGCCTCCTCCTATACTGTCTCTACACCTACGACTGTAGTCCGGCCCACAACAACAACCGCATCGTCAAATTTGCTGACGACACTACTGTAGTCGGACTTATTTCAAAGGGAGATGAGGCAGCCTACAGAGAGGAAGTCCTGAAGTTGACAACCTGGTGCTCAGAAAACAATCTGGCTTTGAACACCAGGAAAACAAAAGAGCTCATTGTCGACTTCAGGAGGCACAGCACCGACTTAGTCCCCCTACATATCAACGGCGAGTGTGTGGAGAGGGTCAACACCTTCCGGTTTCTCGGCGTCCTTATCTCTGCTGATATCTCCTGGACAGACAACACGACAGCAGTCATCAAGAAGGCTCAGCAGCGGCTGCACTTCCTGAGGGTTCTCAGGAAGCAGAACCTGGACTCTAACCTGCTGCTGACCTTCTACCGCTCGTCCATCGAGAGCCTGCTGACATATTGCATTACAGCATGGTACGGCAGCTGCACCATGGCAGACAGGGAGAGGCTTCAGAGGGTAACTAGGACAGCACAGAAGATCATTGGTTGCCCTCTCCCCTCCCTGATGGATATTTACACTTCCCGCTGCCTTAGCAGGGCAAAGAATATCATCAAGGACAGCTCCCATCCTGCGTTTGGACTGTTCGACCTGCTGCCCTCTGGAAGGCGCTATAGGTGCATCAAATCTAGGACAAATAGACTCAGGAATAGTTGTTTTCCGAAAGTCATAACTACTCTTAATTCACACATGCACTGACTTCACAGCCCAACACCCGGACTTTCATCTATTCTATCCACGTACTGAAATTTGGAACTGTAATGTTTATTGTAACTGTAATTTTTAATATATATTTTTTTTAATTAAATATTTAATATAATCTTTAAACATCTGCCTAAGAATACTACCTATTCATCCTTCACCATTTTGCCTTTATAGATATGTATATAGCGCCGCAGAATTGTGCACCTATCCCCCCCCCCCTTTTGTTTTGTTTTCTGTTTCTTGTTTTTTGTACTAAATTATATGTATGCACTGAGTACGAGCTGCTTTTAATCTCATTGTACATGTATAGTGACAATAAATGGCATATCTATATCTATATCTATCTAAAATGGAACCGGTTGTTACTGCCAAACAACTAAATTCCAAAGGATACTTCATGGCAAGCATTCATCTTAAAGATGTTTACTATTTAGTACCATTCACAAGGATCATCGCAGATACCTGAAATTTACCTGGATGGGGCAGCTATAGCAGTTTAAAGCGTTACCCAATGGGTTCACATCAGCCCAAGATTGTTCACCAAGACACTAAAACCAGCTCTGGCAATATTCAGAAGACAAAAACATATTGTCATGGCATATCTTGATGATATCTTAAATGGTGGGAAAGACCATGGAATTGGCTATGTCAGCTGTATCAGCTTCCAAACAGTTATTCGAAACCCTGGGATTGTCTTACATCCAGATAAATCTAAGTTGAAGCCATCCACTATCATGGACTACTTGGGCTTCACAATTAATTCAGTCTACGTGACTGTAACATTGCCAAGAGACAAAATAGTTGAATTGGCACAATCATGCAACAATTTAATGGTCAACAAACTACCAACTACTCGACAAGTAACAGAGTATTTGGGGAAATGGTAGCAGCATTTCCGGCTACATAATTCAGACCTTTGCACCAAAAACGACCTACAGGTCATTATGATTGTGTCATGAAGTTACCCACTGAAGCAATATCAGAACTACAGTGGTGGGCAAAAAACGTTTGGCATAGTTTCAGCCTATTATCATCACTAACCCTACGTCAGTTATCCAAACAGATGCCAGTGCTCAAGGCTGTGGAGCAACTAACTCTGTATCCAGCACAAGTAGTAGATGGACTAACCCAGAGTCATCATTACCACTTACACTGGGCATTAATTATCTAGAGATGTTGGGTGACTTTTATGGTTTAAAAGCATATGCATAAATATGCATCACTTGCATGTACGGTTACAAATAGATAATACTACGGTGGTGGCCTACATTAACCATATGGGCGGCATAAAATCGGTATAATGTGACAAGTTGGTCAACACAATTTGGCAATGGTGTGTCCAAAGACATATTTGGCTATCAGCAACTTACCTGCCAGGTAAGCTAAATACAGTGGCAGACACCAGGTCACGTAAATTTAATGACAACATTGAATGGATTTTAAAAGCCGCAAAATTTATCAAGCAATATGGCACGCCAGATATCGATTTATTTGCATCAGGCTAAAACACCAGGTACCTATGTATGTCGCTTGGGAACCAGACCCTGAGGCAGCAGCGGTAGATGCATTCGCGCTGGATTGGGGAAATTCTTCTTCTATGCATTTCCTCCCTTCTGCCTCAACAGTCGGGGACTACGCACAATACAAATGGACTCTGCTTCAGGTATTTTGATAGTACCCGACTGGCCTACACAGCCATGGTTCCCAATACTCCATGACATGGTTATTGAAGCTCCGATGGTAATCCCCAGTGACCCAGAGTTATTAACACCCAGTGTCGGGCACAAGCCACCCGTGCCATGAAAAATTCAAACTCCTGGGTTGCAGATTCTGCACAAACCACTTCTGGGACTGGGATTATCATAACAAACCGTCGACACCATGTCAGCATCCCTCCGAACATCCACTAAAAAACAGCACTTGTCCAGCATCAAAAAATGGGAGAAGTACTGCTTGGATACAGGGACCACCTACTCAACCGCTACAGTTACCAACGTACTGGAATACCTGGTGAACCTTCACCACGATGAAGGACGCAGCTACAGAGCCATCAACACAGCCGGAAGTGCCCTGCCTGTCTATTTAAAACCAGTTCCAGGACAACAGGCCATGGGGTCCCACCAGCACTGGTGGTCAAACTAATGAAGGGTATTTACAACTCTAACCCCTAGACCAAGGTACACCCATATATGGGATGTCAGTGTGGTCCTGACTTACCTCAGGGGATGGCCACCAGCCAGATCCCTCAACCTGGAATAATCTATGCTCAAAATCTCTCATGTTGATGGCACTTGTATCTGCACAGAGGGTCCAGTCACTACACCTATTGCGACTGGACAGCATGCTCACAGCTCCAGACCAGATCTCTGTCGTTATCCAGAGACTGATCAAACAGAGCAGACCAGGAACACCTAATCCAGTCGTGGAATTCCGGGCTTACCCGCCAGAACCACGGTTATGTGTCATGACCCACCTACTATCCTACATAGACACAACCAAAATATTCGAGGGAGATGAAAAGCCTTGTGGGTCAGTCATAACAAACCTTATGGTCGGGTGACGAGCCAAACCATTGCGAGATGGCTCAAGCAGGTGCTAAAAACTGTTGGGATAAACACTAACATGTACAAATTTTATTCCACCAGGGCAGCATCCACGTCGACGGCTAAAAGAATGGACGTGCCTATAGACCACATCCTGGCTACAGCAGGATGGTGGGGGGAAAGACCGTTCAGAAATTTTATAATAAGCCGTAGGCAAAACCTGTTTTATTTGCAGGAAAGATTTACAGACTGCAAATATTTAATTTAAGCCCAGGGGAGCAATTTAATTTCTTGGTTGTTATTGTTAAAAAATACCATTGTGTTTTTCTACAAACAGATTCATTGGTTGATTACGATAACACACTTCCTCCCTCAAGGACTTCGGCAGTGCGTGAAGTAACTGTTACACGGTTTGAAATCACAGAGCTTTGAAGTCTTCACGGAATCACTCACGTGACTCCGAAGTAAAATAGTAAGATTAAACGAGAACTTACCAGTTTGAAGTTTGATCTGTATTTAACGAGGAGTTACGATGAGGGATTACGTGCCCTCCGCTCCCACCCTCAATAATATGGATCAAACTGATAAACTGATGTCTCCTTGTCTTTACTATGTTTACTTCAATAACTGTGTCTATCTGTGATTCCACACCGCTGCTTTGAAGTATGCCCCGCATGCGTGCTGAGCGGGTTCTTCACGTAATCCCTCATCGTAACTCCTCGTAAAATACAGATCAAACTTCAAACTGGTAAGTTCTCATTTAATCTTACTATTTTATTTGTCACATGTATATTACATGCAGTGAAATGAATTTCCCAGCAGCGATACCCTTAAAAAGAACACACAATACACAAAAAAATGTAACACAAACATCCACCACAGCATTCTTCACTATGGTGGAAGGCAACAAAGTTCAGCCAGTCCTCCTGGGGAGGCCAGTTGAATGTGGAGAGAGATGGTGAAACATTCAGGAAGAAAGACATAAAATGCTGGAGTAACTCAGCATCACCCGAAACGTCACCCATTCCTTCTCTGCATCAGCTGCTTGTCCCGCTGAATTACTCCAGCATTTTGTGTCTGTCTACACATTCAGGAAGAAACATGTATATGATAGTCACAAAGTCATACAGCATGGAAACAGGCCCTTCAGCTCAACTTACCCACACCAGCCAACTTGTCCCATCTACACTAATCCCACCTGCCTGCATTTGGCCCGTATCGCTCTAAGCCTGTCCTGTTTATATACGTGTCTAAATGTTTCTATAGCATTGCGATAGTACCTGCTTCAACCACCTCCTCAGGCAGCTCATCCATACACCCACCCACCTAGAGACAGCAAAATATTAGCTTTCATAAAATCAAAATAGGGCTCATTCCATCAAATGTTTGCTACCAGTGGGAGCTTGTAAGCCTATCCCTATGTCAAAATATCCTGGTGGATATTTTGCCTGTTAAAATTGATGGAAAGAAAATCATTGGGGGCACCTTTGCAGCTGCCAAACGTGTGGGTGGTGAGTGGAGTGTGTGTTTGTAAAATTGACCATATAATGTTTATCTTATCCTGTTGCTGCATAACTAAATGTATGTGGGATAGTGTATACCAGCGTAGCTGGCTAAATAAATAAAGTGACATACAAACATGAATCAAAACCATAGATCACAAGCAAACACTCACTTAGATTTTTGATTTCATGGTTTGGTATACAAAAGTTTAACAATTAAATCTTGCTATTTGTTCAGCTGCTTGTCATTTACAAACTTTGCTCCTGGCTAATAGCATGCTCCATGTACAACAATCATAACTGCATAATTAAATAATTTCATAAAGATTCAATTTGGCCAGGAGTACAATTCAGGTGGCCTCAAATCAAAAACCTGGCATATATCCTGCCTAATTTTCTCTTCATTGAATTCAAAAGAAAAGAATCTCCGGCAACAGTGGTACAACAGGCAGTTGTAGTCCTCATCTTGCACCTCGTTCTAAGGAAGAGATTGTCTTTGAGATCTCCATATTAAGTTTTTTTTTAAATCATCTGGCCCTTCGCTATCTGCAGGGTGCTGATTGAAAAATTGTTCAGTTGGCAGAAATTTTGAGGTTCAAAATATTTAAAAGTTCATCTTACAATATATTCTCCAATCATGTGGATTGAAACTGAAAGGAAGAGAGAAAGTAAGGCAAGAAAGTAGGAGTGAGGGAGGAGAGAAAAAATAAGGAAAGCATGGGGTAGTCAGAAATTATGTAAGATGCGTAGAAGCTTGATTTACCAGTATCAAAAGTAAAGCTAAATTTAGTATCCGGGATTGATCCTGGCCCTCGTGATATTATTCATGACAACTTGGAGGTGCTCAGAGGTGCCCTGGGTCGGCTGCTCAGGCCTCCCCCTCTCCGGCGGACATGGAGGCTGAGAGATGGCTGATGGAGGCGTAGGACAACACATTCACAAGCCAATGGGGAGGAGATGTGCAGGCTCTGCAGACTCACCTCAGGTCGTGTCTGTGCAGTGGGCCACTGGAGGCACTGAACCAGACTGAGCTCCATTAAATCAGGCGCCACTCCAAATAGCTGAGTGCCCAGAAGGGATGCTGCCTGCAACGGCACAGAATGGTGGAGCAGTGGCAGAGGTCATCGACACATTGCCTGGCCAGGACAACCCCTGCAACATCAACCAAGACAACGGCCTTTAAAACCAAGTTACGACTAATATTTTTTTTAAATTCGGAATTGAAGGAGACAATTTGACTCCAAAAACACGGCAATTATTGTGTACTGACTCAGTATGGTCTACTATCTAACACTCTTGTCTGATTATGCCTAACGTAGTAGGATTGTCACTAAACGGTATGCAAAATAAAATAGAATTTCACTGTACTTAGGTGCACGTGACAATAAAGTACCATTGAACCTTTGCACTTTCAAGAGAAAGTGAAGAGTGTTTTATTGTCATATGTCCCAGATAGAACAATGACATTCTTACTTGCAGCAGCACAACAGAATATGTAAATATAGTACACTGTTTAAGAAAGTGTTTGAAATATGAACATGCAAAATGCTGCATTTATGTTTACCATGGTGCTGCTGCTTCATAGGTCCAGCAACCCAAGTTCAACCTAGGCCTGTGTGGTGTTTGCACGTCCTTCCAGCTTGCTCAAAATGTATTGGATTTATACACCTCTGTAAATTGCCCCTGTGTAGGTGAAATTGGTGGGAATGTGGGGAGAATATGTTACAGGAAAAAATAGTGGTGGAATAGTATTGCTCTTTGTGCTGGCAGATGACTGGTTCATAATTAAATATGGAACATGAGATAAAGGCATAATATTGCATGTTGTAGAATTCCCACAAAGCTATGAATCAAAGTTCTCAATGTTTTTAATGTGCTTCTTGTCATGGTAATAAACTTTACAAAACCTTTCAGTTTAATCTCTTCTCCTTTGAAATATGCGAATGAACAACAAGATAGTAGGCAATGTGAATGAAGAACTTAATATTTAGCAGTATTGCAAATATGAGCCATGATTCAATTTCTCAAAACCCATAATTGAGAGAAAGGTCTTGCTGACTCTTTTGTCAAATTCCAATGCTTCCTCCATGGATGTTTCTCTGGTCTAAAAAGTATGCAATAATGCAAGAGGCGATGGCAAATCTAGTAACAATTCCACAGCGTCCACAGAGCAGCCTCCATGGGTACAGGTTCTTTGTATGTTCCCCCAGAAGCATATTGGCAGTGTGTAATGAAAATGGAGGCTCTCATTTTCAGTAGAAAGTCCCCCTTGGTTTGGAAAGTCGTAAGATGCACCTGGCATCTTGGACACATAAGAAATTGGTAGAAGGCTGCCGATCCACCCACACTACACCACAAAGTCAGAGATATGGAAGGGTAAGGTGTGAAAATGACAATCAAAGCAGATGATGATCAAGGAATGTAGAATGGTTCATTGTTAGCTAAGGGGAAAATTAATCAGGAGGCCATGAAATTAGTCGGTGAACTAGGGTGGCAAGGATTACTTGAAGTTAGAGAAATCAATATTCATATCGCTGGATCGTATGCGGCCCAAGCGAAATAATGAGTAGCTGTTCCTCCCATTTATGTATGGCCTCACTGACAGTGGAGGAACCCCAAAACAGAAAGGTCAGTATGGGAATGGAGTGTTTAGCAACCGAGAGATCACGTAGGCCTGTGTGGACTGAGCGGAGGTGTTCAGTGAAACGATCGCCGAGCCTGCACTTGGTCCTGAGTTACTTCTATATATCGGCGAGACCAAGCGCAGGCTAGTCTTACACTTTGCTCTTCTCCACTTCTTCCTTTCCCACAACCTCTAGCAATCCTCAGGCTGCACCCTAATGGGCCTGTCCCACTTAGGCGACTTTTTAGGCGAGTGCAGGAGACTCTGTGCTCGCCACATGGTCACCGCATGGTTGCCGCATGTTCGTTGATGGTCTCTGGTGAGTCACCTTCATGGTTGCGAGGAGTTCCCGAATTCTGGGAACTAGTCGCAGCCTCAGTATAGTTGCTACAAATTTTTCAACATGTTGAAAAATTTTCTGCAACCAAAAATTGGTCGCCATGGAGAAAATCCATAATCCTGCAATTGCAGGTGCAGTTGTAATGGGGTCGCCATGTAGTTGTAGGTAGTCGAGGTAGTCGTAGGTGGTTTTAGTTAATCGCCTTTGCTAACTGGGCATTTTCATTGGCTCATTGGAGAAAAAAAAAAGTAAGCAGGAGTTTTCAGAACCAAGGATAACCGACCAGTAATGATAAATACCTGCCGAACTTCACAGCTGTGTATCTCTGGCTTATTAAAACTTGTCTGGCTTCTTAAAAGTTGTCTCCTTCTCCCACTCTCTCCCCTCCCTTTCCCCCCCTCTCCCCCCCTCTCCCCCCTTCTGCCCCCTTCTCCCTTCTCCCCCCCTCTCCCTTCTCCCCCATTCTCCACCTTCTCCCCTCTTTTAAAGGACTTACCATACACTGTGCTAGCAGTCTTAATTACAGCACCAACCTTCCTGTTCATCGCAGTGTATGTCTGTATCACCTTGGCTTTGTATCGTGTGAATTTCAGACAGCGCTCCCCCGCTTGCCCTGGCCCCTGCCTTTACGATATGCTTGTGTGTGTGTGTGTGTGTGTGTGTGTGTGTGTGTGTGTGTGTGTGTGTGTGTGTGTGTGTGTGTGTGTGTGTGTGTGTGTGTGTGTGTGTGTGTGTGTGTGTGTGTGTGTGTGTGTGTGTGTGTGTGTGTGTGTGTGTGTGTGTGTGTGTGTGTGTTCCACTCTGACAGTCGCCGTTCCAGTTCCCAGTTTTTCAGGCGACTGCCTGCAACTTGACAGTCACCGGCAGTCCACTGAAAAATCGCCTAAGTGGGACAGGCCCATTACCTATTTCAAAATATAACTGATTGCAAAACAAAACTGATGCAATGATTTTAGCTCAATTTGTCAGGGCTCACCTATCTAAGCATGTGAATGTTCACGTAAATATAATTATTATATTTTACACCACAATTTGCAAAATCAAATTCCACAAACATTTAAGAATTGAAATAAGTGGTTTTGGCGATATTCATTAACCTGTACATTCAGTTTATTTCTGACATTTTTTCCAATGACGAGCAATCCTAAAATGGCTGTCAATATGAAAATATTAAGGTTAAATATTTAAAAAAGTTTTAGATAAGTTTAGTTTAGTTTATTGCCATGTGTACCAAGATGCAGTGAAAAGCTTTTGTTGCGTGTGAACCAGTCTTTCAACCAGTCTTTTCCCTTTCTTCAACTTGTCTGCAACAGGATTCAAAATCATTAAGAAGCTTGCATTCCTGCACAGTGTTCAAATGTGAATAATTTTACTCAAATCACCACTGCTCTCTTTCAAAAGCTCATCAATACACCGTAACATTAAAGAGCCATCTACTGCTGCTCATTGGCAATAAGAATTTTCCAGGCAGTGAGAGCAAAATTGTGGAGGACAGCCCTGACTGGAAGGTTTCTGCTGACAGTTATTTGCAGGAGAGGTTAAGAGCAAGCTGGAAACAATGGTCGTGTTTAATCAATGTTCAGTGAGCGCTGGAAGAATGTGAGGCTGCGTGGTCATTGCTTGTAAAGAGCGATCTAGTTTGACTGTAATAATTCTGCCAGCTGAATAGTCTGAGGCCACTCATTTAATCATTACCTCTCAACAACATGCTTTGGGCAACAAATCGGCCAAGAGTCACAATTCCACCATCTTTATCCAGCAGAAGAATAATTTCCAATCCTGTTTGCATAAATGTTTGCCAGCGATGTTGGCATTAGATGTGCTTTTATAAATTTCCACAGGACACATTGGTTCAGCCCTAATCGAAGTATTTCAGCCTGGAGCTGATTTGTTTCCTGTCTGCAGTTTGTAGCCATGACAAGCTGATTGGACTCATAAGTGAATTTAGAAGTACTGGGCAATAGTTAGCAGTAGCAGCGAATCTGACCACATCTGTCCTTACATGCTTCCGCACATTCAGTTTTTTAATGTTACTGCGAGACAAACTGCTGAGGGTAAAGGTTAATGACATGACAGTGAAGAGAATTAAATGAAAAGGAGAAACAAATGGATGTTTCCTCAGCCATTTAAAGTGTAGGACTGGGGCACAATCAATATACAGAGTTGAGAAGGAATTGCAAATTAGAATTTGTGAATTTAATGTCAAATTAGGTTCAGAAAGTGGAATGAAGGGTAAGAAGGTTTGCATTAAGCAAAAGTGGAGTGAGAAAAGAACAGGCAAAAGGAGTCAAAATTGATAACCAGCAAAGTTAGTGAAATGGGATAAACTTGCACCCCAGGTAGAAACAAGGAACTGCAGAAGCTGGTTTACAAGTAAGGACACAGAGTGTTGGAGGAACTCAGCATGTGAGGCAGAAACTCTGAAGAACATGGATAGGTGATGTTTTGGCTTAGTATCTTTCTTCAGGCTGATTGTGGGGTGGAAGGTTGAAAGACTAGGAAAGGCAGGGCAAAGTATGGCAGGTAATAGGTGAATACATGAGAGGGGTTTTAGATAGGCAGATGGTGGGACAAAGACCAGGGATGAAAAGACAGATGGTGTGCGACAAAAGGATTGAAGAGTTGCAAATTGTGAAGCCACAGGAAGGAATATGGGTGGAGGGGGAGGAGCAAGGGAGAAATATGTGTGAGTCCATGTGGAGAACAGGAGAGGAGAAAGGTTGGGGAAGGTTGTGTGCGGAGAAAGGGGGAAGGGAGGGGGAGGTTGTTGGAGGTTACCTAAAGTAGGAAAATTCAATGTTCATACCTTTAGATTGAAAGCTACCCGAGGTGCTGTTCTTCCAGTTTGAATTTGACCTCACTCTGTCAATGGTGGAGGCCCAGGACCATACCCTAACTTGCCTAGAATACTTCATAAAAGTATTTCCAGACAATGTTTAATGCCAAGCTTTTTAAGAAGAAAATTATGACAGAAGATTTAAATTCTGGTCAAAGTGAACAGTGATGTAGCAAGTTGGATACTGAAGACTGTCTTAAAAACAGAAAAACAAGTAGGGAGATAGGGAAAGTAGACAAAAATGCTGGAGAAACACAGTGGATGAGGCAGCATCTATGGAGCGAAGGAAATAGGCAACGTTTCGGGTCGAGACCCTTCTTCAGACCGGGACTAGATAGGGAGTTGTTTTGTTTCAGAATTCCAGGCTCAGGCAGTGAATAGATGTGTACAGAGCCAGAATTTAATAATGCACAGACCTTAGTAGGTTATAAGTATGGAGGAAGTATATTTTGGCGTGAATAACGGTAACAGCTAATGGCTTGCATATAAAGAACTAATGCATATTTATCAAAAAATACTTTCCTCTGGTACAAAACAAAACAGTAGGAAATTTGATCCATCCGTGGCTGATAGGAGAAGTTAAAGATAAATCCAAGGTGTGTAAAGTTGCCAAAAATATCAGTTATCCTGAGGATGGAGAATATATTAGAACTTGGAAAAGGAGGATTAAGAAATTGAAAAGGAATGGCCAGATGGGATGAGAGAACATCAAAATGGACTGTTGGTCTTCTCCAATAGGGGCAAGACCAGTGGGGGCAAATACAGGGGAGAATTCATCATAGAATATCAGGAAATGTCAGAAGAATTAAACAATTACTTCACAGATAAAGTCGCACAGAGCCTGTGAGAGATACCAGAGAACCAAGGGGCTAGTGAGAACAAGCGAGAGCAAGAAAGAATAGTGGAAAAATAGTACCTTAGAAATTACTGTGCTACAAGCCTGGGGTAAGGGCAAGTAGAGTTTGTGGATTTAGACAGGCAAATGGATATGTTGGGAATGAGGGGTATGGATCATGTGCAGGCATATGAGATTAGATTATTTTGCCATAATGTTCAGCATAGATATTGTAAGCAGCAGGACCTGTTCCTATGCTATACTGCTCTATGTTCTATGTCATATGATTTACACCCCTGAGTTTTAAAAGAGGTAGGCACGGAAAAATTAAATGCTTTGGTCATCATCTCCTAAAATTCTACAGATCCCGGAATTGTTCTTGTGGATTGGAGGATGGTATATATAATGACATAATTTAAGAAAGAAGGGAGGGAGAAAATAGGAGCCTCTCAATCTGTGAGTCTAATGTTGGGAGTAGAGCAAATGCTGAAACATAATGGAGGATGCAGTAACAGAACACCAAGAAAAGAATGTGTAGGGAAAATCTTTAGATGCTGGTTTAAATCGAAGGTAGACACAAAATACTGGAGTAACTCAGCGGGACAGGCAGCATCTCTGGAGTGAAGAACGGTCTTGACCCGAAACGCCATCCATTCCTTCCCTCCAGAGATGCTGCCTGTCCTGCTGAGTTACTCCAGCATTTTGTTGTCCAGCAAGAAAGGAACATTAGGATAGCGCAGAGTCAACATGGATTCATGAATGGGGGGGTGGATACAAAATGCTGGAGTAACTCAGCGGGTGAGGCAGCATCTCTGGAGAGAAGGAATGGGCAACGTTTCAGGTCGAAACCCTTCTTCAGACTGATGTCAGGGGATGGGGCAGGACAAAGATAGAATATAGTCGGAGACAGTAAGACTAGTGGGGGAACTGGGAAGGGGAAGGGGGAGGAGAGAGAAAGCAAGGGCTATCTGAAGTTAGAGAAGTCAATGTTCATACCGCTGGAGTGCAAATTACCCAAGCGAAATATGAAGTGCTGTTCCTCCAATTTGAGCTGGGCCTCACTCTGACAATGGAGGAGGTCCAGGACAGAAAGGTCAGATTGGGAATGGGAGGGGGAGTTGATGTGCTGGGCAACCGGGAGATCAGGTCGGTTAAGGCGGACTGAGTTCGCCGAGCTTGCGTTTGGTCTCGCCGATGTAGAGAAGTTGATACCTGGAACAGCGGATACAGTGGATGAGGTTGGAGGAGGTGCAAGTGAACCTCTGCCTCACCTGGAAAGACTGTTTGGGTCCTTGGATGGAGTCGAGGGGGGAGGTAAAGGGACAGATGTTGCATCTCCTGCGGTTGCAGGGGAAAGTACCTGGGGAGGGGGTGGTTTGGGTGGGAAGGGATGAGCTGAACAGGGAGTTTCGGAGGGAACGGTCACTGCGGAAGGGGTGGAGATGGGAAGATGTGCCCAGTAGTGGGATCCCGTTGGAGGTGGTGAAAATGTTGGAGGATTATATGCTGTATGGGGAATTGTGTTTGATTAATCTTCAGTAGTTCTTTGTGATTGTGACAAGTTGAATAGATGAGGGAAAAACCAATGGATGTATTTGAATTTGGCTTTTCAGAAGGCTTTAAATAAGGTTCCACACTTCAGTCAACAGATTAGAGCATATGAAGTTGGAAATAATATACTGTGTCGATATAATTGGGCTGAAAGCAAAGGATAAATAAACAATATTTCTCAGGTTGGTATGTATGGTATCTTGGAAGAATTAATGTTTGGGTCCCAGCTAATCGTGATTTATAACAACAGTTTGGCAGAAGGGGCCGAACATCATATTTCCCTGTTTGCAGATGATACAAAACTAGGTGGGCTGTGAATAGGGAGCCACTGAAAGGCAACAGGCAAGTGCAGCATTATTAGGAAGCCACTCAGCATGTGGTCTCCTATTATGAAACAATGTGAGTATAGGACTCACAATCTCAGAAGCAGCCCATTCAAAATAGACAATAGACAATAGACAATAGGTGCAGGAGTAGGCCATTTGGCCCTTCGAGCCAGCACCACCATTCAATGCGATCGTGGCTGATCATCCCCAAACATTGCCCCGTTCCTGACATCTCCCCATATCCCATGATTCCGCTATTTTTAAGAGCACAATCGAGCTCTCTCTTGAAAGCATCCAGAGAATCCAGAAATCCAGAGAACCTGCCTCCACCAGTCAAGGCAGAGAAGTCCACAGACAAAGGAGACATTTCTTCACGCATTAGGCAGTGAATCTCTGAAATTCTCTCATTCAAAGGGTGTGGGGACTGTGAATAATTGGGGCCTCAATCATTGAGTTTATTCAAAACAGAGACTGATGGATTTCTGAAAATTGGGAGAATCAAATGATATAAGAACAGTGTGATAAACTGGTGTTTAGACAGGATCAACCATCATCTGTGTCCTAAGCCCCCTGCTGTTTAGTCTGCTGACACACAACTGTACTGCTAGACTCAACAACAACTTCATCAACAAGTTCGCTGATGACACAACAGTGGTGGGTCTCATCAGTGACAATGATGAGTCGGCCTACAGGATGGAGGTGGAGCTGCTCACAGGTTGGTGCAAATCCCACAACTTCATTCTCAACGTGGGAAAAACTAAGGAGATGGTGGTTGACTTCAGGAGGGCGGGGAAACAACACCATACACCTCTGCACATCGATGGAGCTGATGTGGAAAGGGTCAGCAGCGTGACGTTCCTAGGACTACACCTGTCAGATGACCCGACGTCCACGACCAACACCACGTCACTGGTCAAGTGAGCCCAGCAGCGACTGCACCCTCTCCGAAGACTACGTAAAGCAGGTCTCCCCACTACACACCTACGGACTTTTTATAGGGGGACAATCGAGAGCACATTGACCTACGGCATCACTTCCTGGTTCGGGAGCTGCAAGGCATACGAACGACACCAACTAGACAGGATTGTGAAGACCGCCAGCAGGATTATTGGTGCTCCACTCCCTTTCCTGCTGGACATATACAGGAATAGATGTATCAGCAGAGCCATCTCCATCATCAAAGACCCCTACCACCCATCGCATCACATATTCTCCATCCTGCCATCTGGGAAGAGGTACAGGAGCATTAGCTGCAAAACCAGCAGGATACTCCTCAGCTTCTTCCCGCAGGCTATAAGACTGATAAACGGACTTTGCCCCCTGCCAAAGTATCGCGCACCAACCACCAACCTGGACACACTGCAGCAGAGCCACTGTCGTGCCGCTGCCGATCGGAACGCCTGTTGAATGTTTAGTAGAGTGTTAAATTTGTTCATGATATATGTATTTTTATTTCTATTTATTTTTAATGCACACTGAATGGACACTGGTTGAGCAACGTTTTTTTGTTTCCTCTGGGTATGTGAATACTCAGGAAATGACAATAAAGATATACAATACAATACAATACAATCTCAGTGAATGGTGAACAGACTGGACGACTTATTTAAGCTATTCCTCCTCCTATGTTCTTATGTTCATGTGAAGCTACAGTGATAGGGAGGGGTAAAGCAATGATAGGATTTGAAGACGGGGATAAGAACTTTACAATTAAGGTGATGCTGGGCTGGAAACTAAATGACACCAGTGAGCATAGAACCAGAAGATGAACAGAACTTGATGCAAGTTAGGATGTGCTGTAAGTGGAGAGTTTTGAATGTAGTCAAGCCTTTGTGCAATGGAAGATGGGGAGCTGTCACAGAGATCAGCCACTACGATTCCTGCAATATAATTAATTTTGTTGGGTGAAGGCTAGCAAGTACAGGATGTCTCACTCGATATCAGGGAACTGTTGTTCTTGATTATCTGTTAAAACCATTAAAATGGATGAATGATTTTAAGAATCTTCTTACAAATAATATTCTCTGCCATGATATCATCATCGGTCATTCTTTACTTATTGGCATCATGACCATAGGAATTTGAAGGTCAGATTCATCAAGACATGCATGGAGTCACATACTATCATCAGTTAAATATCAAACTATGGAGTCAAGTGTTTCTTCAAATAATTACCATACAGCAAACAGCTAAAAGGTTATTAAACAGGTACTTTCTCATGGTAAATTTTCTATTCCTTTAAGTGCATATCTAAAACATAAAGACCAATAATTGCAGACTCCTTCCTATTAGTGGACAGTGAGTTTCTTATGGTTATTAATGGGATCCTGCCAAAGTGATGTTTTAATTGTACAAAGTTTGAGTTTGCAGTTGGTTAGTCCTTAGTCTCCTAATTCATTGCAGAGCTTCATTATGAACAAATATTTTTTCGCACAACCCATATCCCACAAGAAAATGCTATACACTTGTTTTAAGAAAATAATAATCTCTAATACCATGGAGAATCATACAGAAACTAAATAATGTAGATTAATATTACGAAAAAGGCAACAAAATGTAAATGAAAGAATATCCTTGCTTTACCACTACATTGAACATGTCTTCAGATGTTTATGTGCAGGCTTTGTGCTTTCAAACCAAAGATATGGGAGGCATATCTTATGGGTGACACGCTGGTGCAGTGGTAGAGTTGCTGCCTATTGCCCCAGTCCCACTTTGAAAACCTGAACTGAAACCTCTGGAGACTTTACGCCCCACCCAAGGTTTCCGTGCGGTTCCCGGAGGTTTTTGTCAGTCTCCCTACCTGCTTCCACTACCTGCAACCTCCGGCAACCACCTGCAACCTCTGGGAACTGTACAGAAACCTTGGGTGGGGCGCAAAGTCTCCAGAGGTTTCCATTCAGGTTTCCTAAGTCAGACAGGGGCATTACAGAACCAGAGACCTCGGATCAATCCTGACTATGGGTGCTGTCTGTATGGAGTTTGAACATTCTCCCCGTAACCTGTGTGAGTTTTCTCCAGGTGCTCTGGTTTCCCCTGTCCCACTTGGGCGATTTTTTAGGCGACTACAGGCGACTAGGCTGTCACCACATGGCCATGTGTATGGTCGTGAGTAGTCTCCTCAGTCGCCCAAAGAATTGTAGCGTTTTTCTGGTCGCCGTTGGATTTTGAAATGTTCAAAACTTTTCAGCAATAGTCGGCGATAGTTGGTGACAGTTGGCTTGACGCCAATGAGTGTATCTTGACTTCTCCTGACGTAGGTGCTGTCGTAGGTTGTCGCCAGGATGACGTAGGTTGTCGTCGGTGCTGACTTTGGTGAATTCCATTGGCGACTACCTACGTCAACCTACGTCAACTGGCGACAGGTACCGGCGACTGAACTGTCTTACCTTGTCATGGTTTGACGCGGGTGGACGTAGGTTGTCGTAGGTGTGGTCGTAGGTGGACGTCCTAATGGGTCGCCGGTTGTCGGTAACTTGCCGTAGCTTGACGTCGACAAGGTGGTAGGTTGTTTTTCAGCAACCTGCTACGACTATGACTGTTGGAGTTGATGTTGAACGCACCTTATAATATATAGGCTGGTTTAATCAAATTGGGCACCCCAACATTATACTGTCAGTGATATTATAGTGATCGCAAGTGCTTGGGATGTCAGTGCATTTCTGCTTTATACAATAGGTAAAGGAGGATTAAAGATTAAAAACTCAAAAAGTATGACTTTTAAATTGTTTTTTGCAGGAAGTCATTCCTGTCTGATTTCCAAGCTCAGCTTATAATCAGTTTCTCGTAGCTTATTGTTTTGCACAAGGATCTAATAAGGCTCACTTAACCAATCTTTGGAGTTCGCAAATTGTTTTTTTCTCAAATGTATACAAATGTCATCTCTGAGAAAAATCGCAACATTGATTTGTTCTACTTCATGTGAACTTGCAAGAAGAGATTTTCGTTTTCCTCATCATTGACTGAGTCGAACATCAAGCCTGTACGTTTGAGAAAAATCTGTTTAGATTGAATTTCTCTTCTCCACCAACATGCAAGTAGCAAGTGGTACTGCTGTTTCATTGAGAAGCATTTGTATTTGTTTTTGGCGAGAAGATTTGAATTATTGTCCCAAATATATTCATTTCATGCAGGTTTAGCATTCCTCTAATTCTGACTGTTAATATTGACCAAATTAAAGACACCATAAAATGGAGAATCCCTGCATTTGAATTGCTTAACCTTTGTCAGTGGAAATTGACAAGCTGTGGATGGCGCCAACTAGTCTAGATATAGATAGATAGATAGATAGATATGCCATTTATTGTCACTATACATGTACAATGAGATTAAAAGCAGCTCGTACTCAGTGCATACATATAATTTAGTACAAAAAACAAGAAACAGAAAACAAAACAAAAGGGAGAGGGGGGGGGATAGGTGCACAATTCTGCGGCGCTATATACATATCTATAAAGGCAAAATGGTGAAGGATGAATAGGTAGTATTCTTAGGCAGATATTTAAAGATTATATTAAATATTTAAAAACATTTTAAAAAATATTAAAAATTACAGTTACAATACACATTACAGTTCCAAATTTCAGTACGTGGATAGAATAGATGAAAGTCCGGGTGTTGGGCTGTGAAGTCAGTGCATGTGTGAATTAAGAGTAGTTATGACTTTCGGAAAACAACTATTCCTGAGTCTATTTGTCCTAGATTTGATGCACCTATAGCGCCTTCCAGAGGGCAGCAGGTCGAACAGTCCAAACGCAGGATGGGAGCTGTCCTTGATGATATTCTTTGCCCTGCTAGGGCAGCGGGAGGTGTAAATATCCATCAGGGAGGGGAGAGGGCAACCAATGATCTTCTGTGCTGTCCTAGTTACCCTCTGAAGCCTCTCCCTGTCTGCCATGGTGCAGCTGCCGTACCATGCTGTAATGCAATATGTCAGCAGGCTCTCGATGGACGAGCGGTAGAAGGTCAGCAGCAGGTTAGAGTCCAGGTTGTGCTTCCTGAGAACCCTCAGGAAGTGCAGCCGCTGCTGAGCCTTCTTGATGACCGCTGTTGTGTTGTCTGTCCAGGAGATATCAGCAGAGATAAGGACGCCGAGAAACCGGAAGGTGTTGACCCTCTCCACACACTCGCCGTTGATATGTAGGGGGACTAAGTCGGTGCTGTGCCTCCTGAAGTCGACAATGAGCTCTTTTGTTTTCCTGGTGTTCAGAGCCAGATTGTTTTCTGAGCACCAGGTTGTCAACTTCAGGACTTCCTCTCTGTAGGCTGCCTCATCTCCCTTTGAAATAAGTCCGACTACAGTAGTGTCGTCAGCAAATTTGACGATGCGGTTGTTGTTGTGGGCCGGACTACAGTCGTAGGTGTAGAGACAGTATAGGAGGGGGCTTAGCACACAGCCCTGTGGGGAGCCGGTACTCAACCTGCGAGTGGAGGAGAGGTGGGGGCCGAGTCTCACAGTCTGGGGCCGTTTGGTGAGGAAATCTTTTATCCAGGCACATGTGAGAGTGGAGAGGCTGAGAGTGACCAATTTATCAATGAGAATGTCCGGGATGATTGTGTTGAAAGCTGAGCTATAATCCACAAAGAGCAGCCGGACGTAGCTCTGCCCCTGCTCCAGATGACTCAGCACAGAGTGGAGAGCTACGGTAATGGCGTCTTCCGTGGATCTATTCTGAGGAACCAATCTGGGCTTCAGATTGATATATAAGGATGAAAGATCCAAGTGTTGATCCTCATTTCCCCATAATTGATAAAATGTATGAGCTCTGCAAACAAACTTTAATGCATTGATGTGATTGGATTACTGAAAATTATTTGAACATATTGTAAATAATGTTGCTAGACAGTTACCCTGCTGTTTGTTGATTGGCCAAAGTGTTGAGCCCTGGCTGGTTTGTTTGGATTCCAAGGTAATTGTTGCATTATTTAAGTTAAGTTAGCTTCTTCCAGAAGTTTCTCCTGCAACAGTGTTTGGGAGACCCTGTTATTGGTCTGGGGAACTGTCTATAATGTAGTGATGTAATTAATATGTTTGATTGGATTGTAAAGAGACCACCCCTCTGTAGTTCAGCCCCTCAAGGTTCGGGGTCCTATAAAAGGCAGCCCTCACAAGGTTCTTTGTTGATCGTCTGGAAGAGCGGTTGGGACTGCATGACCTTTTGGAGTGTTTCTGTTTGCACGAGGCTGAAGGGCTTGGCCAGGCAGATACAAATATTGAACCCGCGGTGGTTTAGGTATCGTCTTGGGGAATTTGTTGTGCAATCCAAAAATAAAGATTAGTTGTTCCAGTGCTTGACTCAGTGGTTCTTGACTGAACTAAACAGGGGGGTAAGTTTGAGAAGAGCGTATTTACATGACCAGTTGCATGTTCTCAAATTTAATTATTCCTCCTGTACTTTCAATTACCAAGGCTCCGAAGTTTGGAATTACTCCATTAAACCTTTCCTGCTTCCTGTAAAGACTCTATCCCCTACTTCCAATTCCTCCATCTACACAGCATCTGTGCCCAGAATTAGGTGTTCCATATTATGGCATCAGAGATGTTCTCATTCTTTAGGGAACGGGGGCTCCCCTTTTCCATTATAGATGAGAGTCTCACTATGGTCTTCTCTATATCCCGCAGCACCGCTTTTACTCCCCCTCCCCTATTCATAAAAAGGACAGTCCCCCTTGTCTTCATCTTCCACCCCATTAACCGTTGCATACAGCAACGACATATTCGTCACCTCCAACGGGATCCCACTACTGGCCACATCTTCCCATCTACACCCCTTTCTGCTTTCTGCAGAGACCGTCCCCTCCGTAACTCCCTGGTCAATTCGGCCCTGCCCACCCAAACCACCACATCCCCAGGTACTTTCCCCTGGAACCGCAGGAGATGCAACACTTGTCCCTTTACCTCCCCCCTCGACTACATCCAAGGACCCAATCAGTCTTTCCAGATGAGGCAGAGGTTCACCTGTACCTCCTCCAACCTCATCTACTGCATGCCCTGTTCCAGGTGTCAACCTCCCTACATCAGCGAGACCAAGTGTAGGCTCAACGATCGCTTCGCTGAACACCTCCGATCAGTCCCTCATAACCAGCCTGATCTCCCGGTGGCCCAGCACTTCAACTCCCCCTCCCATTCCCAATCTGACCTTTCTGCCCTGGGCCTCTTCCATTGTAAGAGTGAAGCCCAGCGCAAATTGAAGGAACAGCACCTCATACTTTGCTTGCGTAGTTTACACCCCAGTGGTATGAACATTGACTTATCTAATTTCAGATAGTCCTTGCTTTCTCATTCCCCTCCCCCTTCCCAGTTCTCCTACAAATTATACTGTCTCCGCCCACTTTCTATCTTTTTCCCACTCCCCACCCCAACACCGACATCAGTCTGAAAAAGGTGTCGACCTGAAACGTCACCCATTACTTCTCTCCATAGATGCTGCTTCACCCACTGAGTTACTCCAGCTTTTGTGTCTACCTTCCATTAAACTTTCTATCTTGCTATCTCCTTCTCCTTCTCCTTCATAAGATGCCTCATGAAACATAACATTCACCGATATTTTGGTCACCTTCTCCAAAATGTGGTTCAATGTCAGTTTTCTGCCTGATGGCATTCCCATCAAAGCTTCTTTTAACCAATTTGTTAAAAATGTCACAAAAATAAACATCGTTGTCTTGTATACATTTGTAAAATTGTTGCATCTTGTACATGGCCACAGATTACTTAGATTGCTCATTCTATTCTCGGTACTAGTTGATAATGTAACAGCTTAAGACTTGAATTTATCAGCAATTTACAACTCATCTTTAGGATTCTATACTTCTCCTGAATTATATCAACTCTTTCCTGACATTATTCATTTTATCCACATGCAAGTGATTTTTCTCAGATTTCTTGTAATTGCTGCTTTTTATCCCCTTGCATTTCCAGTTCATTTTTAACAGTTTAAGGCATAGGGGCAATTAAATAATGTGGCTTCTCAAGCCATTCCATAAGATTATGACTGATCCGATTCTTGGCATCAACTCAATTTTCCCGTCCAATTTCTAAACCTCTTGATTTCCCTGTGGTCCAAAAATGTATTTCAACCCTGAAGGTACGCAATTCCCTACAGCAGAGGATTCCTTATTTACCGACTATGATTTAGGCTTTGCTGTGTTTTTTCCATTTTTTTATGGCTATCTGTGGATTTTCCATATTAAATATGGCAGTAGGCAAAGAATCTTACTTTCCTACATACATTTCTTGCATTAGGACCGGATCTCCAGTTACAAGTAGGGAAATAATAGTCAGTGTCAAGAAATGTTATTAATTGTAATTAATGTTTGCTTGTAAATTATTTTTGGGAAGTTGAGTAAATTCCAACCTTTGGGTACTTGTTGCATAGCATGAGATTTTTAAACTATGACAAAGTCAGCTGTGTTTTATGACATTTGTGAATCCTATTTATCTGGATTTATAAACAGTATTATGATAATTGAACATACAAAAAACTATGTTAGCAATTATACCAATAGAAGTGGCATCCAATGTTCCATTTCTTGAGTAGATAATTTTATTTTTCTGCGTAAAGCTTTGAATAGATTGCGTATGATCATTATATCACATTTTTACCATTAATTCTGCCAGAATGACTAATGATCCATGTGTAGACATTAATTTGCTGGAGGCAAGTCCTTGTATCAAAGCAGAGCCCTGCGGGTTGTAATGTATCCAGCTGCAAGATCCAGCCAGCTTTTATTTCCACAACGCTAAGTTTGCCATCATTCGATGCAGTTCAAATGTAAAAGAAATCTGGAAATCTTGAACTCATTTAATCTAATGACAAAAATTTAAGCAACATTTTGCAACAATATTTATCGGGTTCCTCTCAATTTTGTGCAATTGAATCAAATTAAGTAAATCTTCAAGGTTTCAAGGTCTCAAAGTTTCAAGGTCAGGTTATTGTCACATGTAGCAGTTAAGGTACAGTGAAATATGAGTTACCATACAGCCATACTAAGTGAAAAGCAACAAGACACACAACCACATAAAAGTTTAACATAAACATCCACCACAGTAGATTCCCCATTCTTCACTGTAATGGAAGGTAATAAAGTTCAATCTTCTTCCTCTTTGTTCTTCTACGGTCGGGGCAGGCAAACCATCCGCAGTTGGGGCAATCATAGCCCCCGCAGCCGACGATCGAAGCCCGTGATCGAAACTCCTGCGTCGGGGCAGTTAATACTCTCGCCGTGGCGTGGAGCTCCCGAATGGACTTCTTCATAAATGTTGTTGAAGTAACTTTCTGACGATGGATAAAATGATGTAACCAGCTTGATAAAAATAAATCTTACAACAATTTCTGAATGAACACGATATTCATAACTAAAATTTTTAATAGAGTAGGCCATTGTGATCATGCAAATATTACCGTGCTATATTTGTACTTTTATTTTTTAACTTGCGATCACATAATCCATTCAAACAAACCATTCCACCCAATCAATTTGCACTTCATATCAGGTCTCATCTTGTCTTTTTTGATCCATATCCTTCAGTACAACCCTCTATTTAATCTGTGTGTCCAATCTCCAGTTAAGTGCATCTCGTTATGATCTTCCCTACAAGTGGAAACATCTTCTCTATATCCATTATGTATCCCCTTCATAATTTTTTCAATACATCATTGAGAAGTAGGTACCAGGCATCTAACAATGTTTGTGCCAGACATGATGCCTAGTTAAACTGATCTCATCTGTATGTATGTGATCCACATCCTTCTATTCCCTGCACTTCCACGTGCCTATCTAAAATCCTCTTCAAATCCACTATTACATCTGCCTTCACCATAACCACCCTTGGCAATGCTTGCCGTATTATTTTGTAAAACTATAAAAACTAAAATAGCTATTTCATATAACCACCAAATATCCTTCCCAACCAGAAAAAAGTTATTTCAATGGGAAGCATTTAAAAATAACTATGAAACAGTGGAAAGATGGACAGTTCTTTTGACTGTTTAAGTGAGAGCCTGAAACTCTCACTTTAACACAAAACTTTGTCCTGACTGGAAAATGAAAATTTTCATTTTGCTGAGGGGAGCAAATAAACCAACTAACAAACTGTAGAGATATAAAACCATTATCATCTATTCTGATTCATCCGGAGCTCCACTCATCTCATCTTGTGAAAACTTCTTCCACAATATTTGAGAATTAGATGGAAATCACTTGGAATCTAACCGAGCATAGAAGGAAATTAAAAAGTATAACTGATCATTGATTGTGCTATTGTTTGTTGCATATTTAATAGCAGTGTTGGTGTGTAAAGGGCCTGTCCCACTTGGCCGTCATTTGCGTCTCATTTACGCGTCATATGTAATATAGGTCGACGAGTTGTGACGCACGGGTAGCATGTGGGTAGCGCGGGACGGGCGCATGGACAGGCGTGGAGGAGTGTGGAGATCCATGCGGTATCGCGCGGCGCTCCAGGGTTTTGTGTTGTACGAAATTCTCGCACACCACATGCGTGATGTATCGCGTACGCACGCTGACGCATTGGGTATGCATGCTGACGCATTGGCGTCACACGATGTGTCGCAACTTCTCATATGTATTGCGTGGTGGTGCATGGTTATGTCACCGTGCGTAACTATGCGTCGCGGTGCGCCGCAGGGTATTCTAATGATGTCACACACACCAGATGGCATGATAATGCGTGATTTACATGCGACATCGCGCATAATGACGCGTCGATCTATTTTACATATGACGCGTAAATGAGGCGCAAATGACGGCCAAGTGGGACAGGCCCTTAAATCAGCCTGTGGAAGATGCGGCAAGTAATTTGATTGTTCCATTCCGGGTGCATTTGACAATTAAATACTCTTGACTTTCTTGACGTGAAAAGTAGGGGAAGAGCTATTTTAAAGTGAAAACAGTAGTGGTCAGTTTAGCTACAACTTACACACACACACACACACACACACACACACACACACACACACACACACACACACACACACACACACACACACACACACACACACACACACACACACACACACACACACACACACACACACACACACACACACACACACACACACACAATTTTTCAGAATCCCAAATGCATATTTCTCTAACAGACTGAAATTATTTAATAACACTTATCTTATTTTAACACCTGAGTAACCAAACCTGACATACTCATGAAGAAAGCTTCATTGCAAAGATTAAGACTGAGGGACCAGTTTATCTGGAATTCAACTATCTTTAGCTCATTCATCAATAACCTTTGCTCTGTCATTATGTCATATGGAAGGTTTTTACTGGTTAGTGCATGGTTCAGTTGCCCCTAAATCACCTCAGATTATGAAGCAGTGCATCCTCATTTGAAATATTATGCTTTATCTTACAGGTTTTGGGTTGATAAATGCTGGTTAATATCCACAACATGATCATGGTCACACAATAGTTTGCAACATGAGAGACACCACAATGACATTTAGTGGTGTTACTCTTGCCCAATTTTTTACCACCAAGATCCTCTGGATTACCAGTGACTAGGTATTTAGCAGAACAACTCACATAAGTGGTGTTGTTACAAGAGCAGTTCCAAGGCTAGGAATCCTATGGTGAATGGTTCATCTATTGACTCTACAAAACCTTTCTATCACTGGCAAACACATTGAGGTGTTTGATTGAAAACTCTTCATTACCCTGGATGGGTGACCAAGACATTTCAGGCAGCTTACACTTTCCACAGTAGAACAGCTTGCTTGTCAACAGGTCATCCACCAAAAGATTCTCTCCAAGAACCCACAGTGTAATGTTTTCACAGGATGCACTACAAGTTGCAAAGTCTTCATGAACAGGAAGCCATGCACCTGGAACCCTATCTACCCTTGTGGAGGTAGCAAAGAAGAAGTTATTTTTATCTATTAGTTTGTTCTACTTTAATGGTTTTGATTAACTTATGTATTTTAGTTAACTCATTTTTAAAGTTAAAATTTCAATTGTTTTAACTATTTACTTCATTTCTAATACTGTAATTATAAAATATCTCTTAATATCCTCTGCCAGGAACTGATATGTCCTGCCTACTTTTACATTGAATTTGGAAACACCTACATCTTAAATAACAAGGGTGTATTCAGCTGCATACTCGTTAAATAGTTTCTGACAAGGTAATTCCAAGCTCATTCTTTATGGCCCTGTCCTCTTTTTGAACACCACAAGCACTAATGAACACAGCAAATCTATTACTTATAGTACAGGAATGACTGGAATGATTTGTGCTTCTGTGTTTATGAAAATTAAATGATCATATTCTCTACTAAAAGGATTTGGTCGCCATTATTGTGTGCCATGACTTATTAATAGTTAAATCAATTCATGCATTGACATTAGATATATGCATGGACAATGCACACTACTATTATCTCGAGGCAAAGAATGTTAATATTTAATGTTCATCATTCCCTCTTCCTCATTCCCTTCAATTCAAACATTTATATAAAAGGAAATTTCATTTGAACTGCTTATTGACGAGTATGTATAGTGGAATTACAGGCCTGATTAAAGTCGCTGTGTTTTTCCTTCTATATCATCTAATTTAATGTAAAATATACATGCCTTATGTACAGATGATATCAAGAAAAAAACACAAAGCAAATAGCATTCAGCAAATGGAAATCACAACATATCATGTCATATTCAATGCCAATTCGATTATGATGACATTTTTCTCATGATTACCTTGAGATTTGGATTCATAATCACTAATCAATGTATGTCCACCAGCAAATCAAATTTTAGAAACGTAAAAAGAGCTGGAAAGCACTTATCTTTTAGAGTGGGTGAGCGAGTTAATTTTATTTTCCTTGCTGATTTTGGTCAATTGTTATGGTGACCTCACTAGATCCATCTTGAATGGCCAGTTGTTAAACATGGAAATATTTCCTATTTTCAGAGCAAGTACAAAGTCTTTGTTGAGAATGGCTCAAATCACAGATCTATGTCTCGCACTGTTCAAGGCTGCAGAATGTAAGCTATTTCTTAGGACTGATTTGCTGGGAATCTGACTGCCTTAAATGTGCATTGAATAATCTGAGCTAATACCAGATGAATTAAGCTGTTGATATAATTTCCACTGAGCATGTTTTTTCCATTGGTTCTTTCCAATTATGATGCAGATCTGAGGTCCAATATTAAATGATTCCAATTCAGATCAGCTGTACAATATAACATAGAACAAAAACTAACACTAGATGAAAGGACTCAACGAATTGCATTGCAAGATTGAAGAAGAATTAATTAATGCACCTAAAATTTGAGAAAATTTAAAATCTATTCATTTTGGGTAAGAAGGAACCGGAGACGCTGATTAAAACCAAAGATAGATACAAAAAGCTGGGTAGACAAAAATGCTGGAGAAACTCAGCGGGTGAAGCAGCATCTATGGAGCGAAGGAAATAGGCGACGTTTTGAGTCGAGACCCTTCTTCAGGCTGATGTGAGGGTGGGGGGGCGGGAAGAAGAAATGAAGAGGCGGAGACAATGGGCTGAGGGAGAGCTGGGAAGGGGAGGAGAAAGCAGGGACTACCTGAAATTGGAGAAGTCAATGTTCATATCGCTGGGGTGTAAATTTCAGGTAGTCCCTGCTTTCTCCTCCCCTTCCCAGCTCTCCCTCAGCTGTCAAAGGCAGAGTGTTTCCAAATAACCCTAAGCAGACCAACTTCGACTGGAATCCACTGCCAGGTGGATTCACCCTCAAAATCAAAATCAAACAGCTGCAAAATGCTGGAAATACCATGTCAGGTGGTACCCATAAAAAGAGAAGCTAAGCTGATGAACAATTCTAGAGATATGGAGATATTTTGCTTGCGCAGCTTACAGCCCAGTGGTATGATCTTCATTTCTCTAACATCAAGTAACCCTTGTTTTCCCTCCATTTCCGTCCCACCCCACCCTAATTCGCCGACTAGTTTCGCAGTCCTCCTGATTCATTTTACTGTTTGCATATCCCATTGTCACCTTCCCCATAGCTAACAATGAACCATTCTATATTTCCTTGAACATAGTCTGTTTTGATATATCTTTTTCACACCTTACCCTTCCATATCTCTAGTCTCCCTCTGCCCTAACTCTCAGTCTGAAGAAACGTCTCGACCCCAAACGTCACCCATTCCTTCCCTCCAGAGATGCTGCCTGTCACACTGAGTTACTCCAGCATTTTCTGCCTATATTCGAAATAAAGACCAGCTTTTTTGCTCAATGCCAAATGCCTTACTAGGTGTGAATAGATGGTTGCCCACTTTTCTGAAAGAGAATTTCTTGACTTCTGCAACCCAGCAGGGCCTTGTGTGATATATCCCAACAGCACCAGCCAGCAACTATCCAGATTAAAGCTTTCTGAGAGTGAGTCTCACTTTCACTCTGGGAGCAGTGTAGTCATTTTGACTTTGCTTTCTATTTGAAGGTTGTCTAACAAACTAACACAAGTGTGTAGGAAGAAACTGCAGATGCAGATTTACACCAAGGATAGACACAAAATGCTGAAATAACTCAGCGGGACAGGCAACATCTCTGGAGAGAAGGAATGGGTGACATTTCGGGTGCAATTTGGAGGAGAATCTTCAGGTGACGATCCTCGCAGATGCATTTGAGGACCAGAGGACATAGGTTAAAGGTGAAGGGGAAAAGATTTAATAAGTATCTGAGGGGTAATGTTTTCACATAAAGGGAAGTGGATGTATGGAACAATCTGCCAGAGGAGGTTGGGACTATCCCAACGTTCAAAAAACAGTTAGACAGGTACATGGATAGGACAGGCTTGGACGGATATGGACCAAACGTGAGCAGGTGGAACTAGTGTAGCTGGGACATGTTGGCCAGTGTGAGCAAGTTGCCCCGAAGGGCATGTTTCCACACTGTATCACTCTTTGACTATGGCTAATCTCTATTGGGACTGTTCTTGATGAATCATGAAATAATTGATGGGAACATCATTACTACTTGGTCAAAGACAACATTTCTGTTCTTAACAGAAAGTGTGGCCAGCAGCAAGGCCAAATATCAACCTAAAGCTAATATGAGCAGGTTTGACTACTTCCATCACCATCATATCCTTCCCCAACAGTCTATCCCTAAAATTAAATTATTTTTTTGAATTCTTAAAACAAGGTTTCATTTTGAACTATACGGTATAACCAGTAAAATAAAAAAGCTTTTCTTCTGTATAAAGAATTAAAAAATCCTAATGAGATTATCTACTTGAAAGGAAATAAAGAGAGGATTAAAGACCATCAAAAGTAACCCCAGAGGGAAAGTAAAAATTGAAACATAATTGGCAGAAAACACCCATAATAATCCATACAACTTTATTAAAAGAAATTGCATGGTTATATAATTTTGAAATGAACAAAATGATGTAATTTTTCATTCCCGGGTGACTAATTATCCTACCTATATTGAATCAGTAGATCATTAATAAAATATTTATAAACTTTTAGTTGAGTTTATTGTCACGTGTACCAAGGTACAGCAAAAAGCTTTTGTTGCATGCTAACTAGTCAGCAGAAAAACAATACATGATTACAATCGAGCCATTGAAAGTGTCCAGCTGTAGGAGTAACGATTTAAAATGTAGGGGGCGCTGCAGTGGCAGCAGCCTGTCAGCAGCGCGTTAGTTTTTTTCAACTTTTTTTTTTTTTTTTAGTATGTTTTAAAGTATGTTTTTGATGTTTCTCGGTGTGTTTTGTGTGGGGGTGGTGTGGGGGGGTAAGGGGGAAACCGATTTGGCCGCTTCCTCCACGGAGAGGCGACTTTTTCCAAGTCGCCTCCCCCGTTGCCTAACAGCAAGGATCGGAGCGGCCTTTCCCGGCTTCAGCGGCGGGCGCAGCATGGACTCTCGGCGTGGAGAAGGGTGAGCCCTCGCTGGGGCTCGCTGGAGGGAAGCGCTCCTTTTCGCTGGCCCGGGGCAGCCGGCAGCCTGAAGCCGCGGTCTGCACAGCTCCAGCTGGCGCGGCGTCTACAGCCCGGGATCCCTCGTGGGGGACCCGGGGGAAGGAGAAGCCATCACTGCCGGCCCGCGGCCAACTTCTACCGCGGGTCCGGCATGGACTTACCATCACCTATGGAGGGGAGCTTCGACCACCGGCCCTGCGGTCTGCGGTGCTTCTGGCTGCGGCGCGGCGGGAACCTTAAATCTTCGACCGCCGGCCTGCGGCCTACACCAGCCTGAAGCCGCTGTCTCCGGTGGGGAAGAGCCGATCCTGGACTTACCTTGCCTTTGACTTTGTCCCTTACCATCTGGACGCCCGCAGCAACGGCTGCGGAGGTGGAGGTCCCGACCACGGGGGAAAATGGAGAAGGTTCTGTGCCTTCCACCACAGTGATGAATGCTGTGGTGGATGTTTGTGTTACATTTTTATTGTGGTTGTGTGTTCTTTATTATTGTACCGCTGCTGACAACCCAAAATTCCACCAACCCTGGTTGTGTGGCAATAAATTCTATCAATCAAAAAAAAAAAAAGAGTGGAGTGGAGTGGAGTGATTATAATGCGTGATTGCAGATTCATCAAACAAATTGAGATACTCTGAAATTTATTTTGTTAATTTATGAACACAGGGATGTTCTAAAGTTATTTTTAGCATTTTACCAATGAATCTGCACTTAGCCAGGACTTTATTTTCAGTTTGTAGTTACACATGATCAGCAAAGCGATGTTTGTGACCAAGAAAAACAAAATGAAGCTGGGAATCTGAAGTAAAACCAGAAAAGGGTGGAAATGCTCAAAGGATCATACAGCATCTGTGAAAAGTAAAACAAACCCAATGTCTTAGTAGCCATTCATTGGAACATAGTTTGTAGCAATTTTATATTACATGAAAATGAGTAAATTAGGAAGTTTTGTACTTCCGTTTAATCTATGACTAAATTTTGTAACAATGTTGTCGCACTAAATAGAAATTACAGCATATAAACTAAATGTTCAGTCCATGCCAATTTTGTTCAGTATGCTGGTATTTTCCACCTGAATCTTCACCCACGCTTCTTCATTTCATCCCATCCCAGCAGCTTTTCCTTCGATAAGACTTTGGTTCGGCTGCATTTGGAGTATTGTGTGCAGTTCTGGTCACCCCATTACTGGAAAGATGTGGAGGCTTTGGAGAGGGTGCAGAGGAGGTTTACCAGAATGCAGTCTGGATTAGAGGGTTTCAGCTTCAAGGAGCATTTGACAATAGACAATAGATAATAGACAATAGGTGCAGGAGTAGGCCATTCGGCCCTCCGAGCCAGCAACGCCATTCAACGTGATCATGGCTGATCATCCCCAATCAGAGCCTTCTCCTCATATATCCCCTGACTCCATTATCTTTAAGAGCCCTATCTAGCTCTCTCTTGAAAGTATCCAGAGAACTTGGTTTGTTTTCTCTGGAATGTCAGAGGTTGACGGGAGTCTTGAGAGCAATATATATAATTAAGGGAGACATGAAGAGGGTACTAAACAGTTAGAACCTTTTTCCCAGAGTGGAAATATCACAGGGCATAGCTATAAGGTGAGAGGGGCAAAGATAATGGAGATGAACAAGGCAGATTGTTTATGCAGGAAGTAGTTGGGTCCTGGAACACAGTGCCAAGGTGGTGGTGGAGGTAGATACAATAGTAGCGTTTAAGAGGGTATCGAATAGGCACATAGGCACAGGCAGGGAATAGAGTGATATGGATCATGTCAAGGCAGATGAAATCAGTTTAACTTGGCAACGTTTGAGTCGTGGCGCCATCAAGTGTGGCAGCCTTGCCAGCAGCTATCTGTCCTTTCATCCTTTTTGTTATTTTTAGTCTGTCTTAAAGTTTGTTTTTGGAGATCTTTTAGTCTTTTTTATGTGAGGGGATGGGGGGGAAGGGGGAAACTGTTTTTCTTAGTCACTACCTGGTCAAGGATGCGTCTTTCCTCCAAGCCGCATCTTCGCCCCCTCCTTGCGGCCTACCATCTGGATTGGCGTGACCTTTCCTGCCGTGACCGGCCAGAGCTTCAGCTTCAGCAGCGGCGCAGCACTGGATTCCATCGCGGAGCGGCCGATGCCTTACTGGGAATCGCCGTGTTGGAGCTCCGGAGTGCTGGGACTGCTGACTTTGACACCATGGAGCTGTGGTCTGTGAAGCTTCCAGCCACGGGCGGCATGACTTTTACATCGTGGAGCTTGGGACCCTTGCTGGGGTCGCCAGTGTTGAATCTCCGACCAGCTCGGCCTGTGAAGTTTGGGAGCCGCGGTCTCCAGTAGGAAGCGGCCAATTCGGAGGCTCCGGGCCGCTGAGAGTGTTCTTCCGTTCAAGGGCCTGAAACATCGGGCCGCCGTTGCGGTGACTGCAGAGGCCTCAAAAGGCCCCGACCCTGGGTGAGCAGAGGAAGAGGACTGAACTTTGCTGCCTTTCCTCACAGTGGGTTATTTTGATTCTGATCTTAAATGTTTGTTTTTTTTATGAGATTAAAATCTTTGTTCTTTTTTATATGTGACTCAAATTGGGGGGGAAGGGGGAAACTGTTTTTTTCCTTTAGTCACTACCTGGTCAAGGATGGTCTTTCCTCCAAACCGCATCTTCGCCCCCTCCTTGCGGCCTACCATCTGGATTGGCCTGACCTTTCCTGCCTTGACCAGCCATTCCTTCAGCTTCAGCAGCGGCGCAGCACCCATTCCATCGCGGAGCGGCCGATAACTTATGGGAATCGCCGTTCATTCTAAGCTCCGGGTGCTGGGCAGCCATGACTTTGACACCATGGAGCTGCTGGTCTGTGAAGCTGTCTCAGCAGCCACGGGCGGCAATGACTTTGTACATCCTGGATACTTGGACCCTTGCTGGGGTTACCAGTGTTGAATCTTCGACCAGCTCGGCCTGTGAAGTTTGGGAGCCGCGGTCTCCAGTAGGAAGCGGCCAATTCGGAGGCTCCGGGCCGCTGAGAGTGTTCTTCCGTTCAAGGGCCTGAAACATCGGGCCGCCGTTGCGGTGACTGCAGAGGCCTCAAAAGGCCCCGACCCCGGGTGAACAGAGGAAGAGGACTGAACTTTGCTGCCTTCCCTCACAGTGGGAAACGTTGATTCTGATGTGGGGGGATGTGTTTGAAGTTTTTTTATGTTTTATGTTAAAATCTAAAGTGTTGTGTTTATCTTATTTGTGTGCTGCATGGTAACTCAAATTTCACTGCACCAATTGGTGTATGTGACAATAAATGTCCTTTATCTTTGTCATTGACATTGGCGGCACAAACATTGTGGGTCAAAGAGCCCATTCCTGTGCTTTACTGTTCTATTCCTTTCTCCCACATGAGCTTAGGTTCCCATAAATAAACCAATGCAACAATAACTTGTGTTACCTGATATTCATTCTAACATTCTGCATTATTAGCAGCCATGTCATATTGATGGCCCCTAGTTCTGCTATCCCCTGCAAGTGGAACTGTCTCAGCTTCCTTGCTTCCAGACAATAAATCCTTCATAGTACACGCTGGATACATCGATCCTTTAGCTGCTCCTTACCATCGGCACTCCTTACGAAATTAGCCTCTCCTTTAACTCCAGAAGAACTGCAATCTGAAACAGACAAGAAATCAATTCAAATATCTTTCAAAATGTGGAAGTGAATTCATTATTCATCTTAACTGCACTGGATAGTTAAAAACGTGATTCAGGATGACATTTGTCTGCACAAATAGTGTTGTCAAACTAACAAGCTATGCAGGGTGAAATACTTGTCCATCAGTGCCAAACACTTGGAGAGACCCAAGGACCGTGGCAGTAATCAGCTCACACATGTTAACCATACTCATATATATCAGTTATACAGTCTATAGACAGAATTAGCAGTGATCAGTTTAAGGCATGTGTTGTGATCAACCTGAATTGTTTCAAAAAATGAAATACTTTAACTGTGTTTGAAGGGAGTAATGGAATAATTATCATAAGGAACTTGGTAGAGTCTACTGTAGCCATACAAACAAAGCAGACGTGAGAACTGTAGGGTAGTTATGACAGTTCTACATTTGAATCATTTTGTGCATAATCACTGCAGTATGATTTTGGATTTTGCAATCCTTATCCTTCGAGCTGTGACCCCATTCTCATGGTTTTTTTGCAATAACCGTTGTTTTTCTTCCTGCATACCAGCCTGTCCAACCCCTTAAGTGTTTAGGAAGTTTCTATATTTCCCCTCTCAAGAAAATTCTAGAGAGTCGAAACCAAGTCTATCGCCTTAGTGTTTTTTGCACAAACATACTTGTCGACACTCCCAATATATTTGTTTGCGGAAAGGACCGTCTTTGCAGCTTCTTCTACAATAATGTCCTTCCTCAGCATTCTGGAGACCAAAACTGTTTGCATCCCTCAGGTAGTGGTTCTCATCATTAGTCTGTACAACTGCATTTTGGAAGAAATTTCTGCAGAATATCAAATCCTAAGCAATGAAAGCTAACATACCATTCCAATCTCAAACAGCTACACCTGCATGACATAAACAAATGACTGGTGTATATACACATGGTACATATACATGTACCATTTTACAGTCAGAGCCTTTTTCCCAGGATGAAAATAATCAAAGATTTATCCACATAGACATAGCTTTATGGTGAGAGGGGCAAAGTTTAAAGATGTGCAGGCCGAGAATTTTACGCAGAGGGTGGTAAATGCCTGGAACGTGTGACCAGGGGTGGTGGAGGCAGATATGATAGTGGCACTTAAGAGTCTTTTGGATAAGCATTTGGATAGACAGGGATTGGAGGGAGATGAATTATGTGCAGGCAGATAAGAATTGGTCTTGGTTTCATGTTCAGCACAGACATTGGAGGCCGAAGGACTTGTTTAGCAGTTTAGATCAGAGATGCAGCACGGAAACAGACCGTTCGATCCACGGAGTCCACGCTGACCAGCGATCCCCGCACACTAACGCTATCCTACACATACTAGGGAAAATGTACAATTATACCAAGCCAATAAGCCTACAAACCTGTACATCTTTAAGGTGTGGGAGGAAACCAGAGCTTCTGGAGAAAACACACACAGGTCACGGGGAGACCTTGGGTAGTTTACAACCCATCGGTATGAACATTGACTTCTCTATTTTCAGATAGCCCTTGCTTTCTCTCTCCATCCCCTTCCCCTTCCCAGTTCTCCCACTAGTCTTACCGTCTCCGCCTACATTCTATCTTTGCCCTTGACATCAGTGTGAAGAAGGGTCTTGACCCGAAAGGTCGCCCATTCCTTCTCTCCAGAGATGCCTTAAAGAGTGTTCTCCATATGTTTGTGCACACAGGCGGCATTTGTGTGCTGTAGCTCCATAATCTAACCTTGAGTAACCTTTTATCTTATCGAAGTAGTAACATAATTAAACTTTTTTCCATCACTGAGATTTTATGTAAGGTGGCTGTGCTGGAACTGAATGGGTAATGAAATGTTCAGCTTCTTACCAACATACCAACCTTCACGACGGAAAATATCAGGTTTTAAATATCAAAATTTACAAAGGTTGCCAATGAAAAATGTATCCGTGGAGAATCAAGGGTTTGTCATTACACAGGATTGGGAGCAGAAGTTTATTCCAGTAAATTAATAGTGGGATTTGAATTCCAGTGGAAAGGAAAGTACTTAGGTGACTTGGTTTCCATCACAGACTCACCTCTTTAGCGAACTGACTGCACTGCACTTTTCTGTCAGTTGCCATGGTGTCTGACCTGCTCTTGCAGGACTATAACTCATAAGAATATAAGAACGTGAGAATCAAGAGCAGGAGATGTTTGTCTGGCCCTTTCAGCCTGCCCTGCAATTCTTCCAGATCTTGGCTGAATGATTACCACTGCTCCATTATCCTGCAGTATTCACATGACTGTCTTAATATGTAGAAATCTATTGACCTAGATTTTGAATGAACTCAGAGAATAGCCTTCCAACATAGAGAATTCTAAAGATTCACCACCTTCTGAGTGAGAAAATTTCTCATCATTTCAGTATAAAGGTTCTTCCCTTTATTCTATAGCCCTTGGTTTTACATCCCTCAGCTAGAGCATACATGTGCTCTGCACCCTTTTGACCCAGTAAAAATGTTATAAATCTCAATTCACCCCTTCTTGTAAATTTCAGGGAACACAGGCCTCAAGTAATTAACCTTATCCAGCAAATCCAATAACCCAATCTGATCATTCGTCATTGAACTCTCTATAACAAGTATATTCTTCTTTGCGTAAGGCAACCAAGACTATATAAATAAGTGCAGGTGCAATTTCACCAAGGTCACAAATAAGGTCACAGTACATCATCGGTGCCCCGCTCCCTGCCATGGATGCCCTCCCCCGAAAAAGATGTCTGAGACGGGCCGGGAAGATCATTAAAGACCCCTCCCACCCCAACCATGGACTGTTTGCCCTCCTCCCATCAGGGAGGCGGTACAGGAGCCTCAGGTCTCGTACTAGTAGGATGAGGAACAGCTTCTACAATAATACCATCACATTGCTGAACTCGGAGTCCCGCCGATAGACTTCTCCAGTCTCTCCGTCCACATTGTTTGATTATTCAGTATTTTTATTTCTATATTGCACTATACTATGGACTGACGCTAAACTGCATTTCGTTGTACCCATACTTGTATTTGTGCAATGACATTAAAGTTGTTGAATTGAATTGAATTGAATTGAATTGAATTGAATTGAATTTGCAATAATACATTCATACTCCAATACTCTTATCCTTTCTTAAAAAAGGTCAGTAATCCATTTCCTTGCTAGCTACTTGCTGCAGCTTCATCAGAGCATTAACATTCCCCAATCTGCCCCCATTTAAAAATACTCTGCATTTTTATTTTGTGCATTCAAGTAGATAACTTTGTTTTTTTTTCATCTGATATTTCATCTGTATTGTTTTTAGCCCATTCAGTCAGCTCGTCCATACATCGTTACATCCTTCTCCCAATTCACAATCCCACCGAGTTTTGAGTCATTATCAAATATGGTTGACAACTGGTACCCTCCGTCCATTGTTGCTGGGTAGAACATGGATGAACACGCTGCACAACACTGGTCACAGCCTGACAACCTGAGAAAGGCCTTTATATTCCCACTCTTTGCATCCTGTCTGTTCTCTAATTCTCAATCCATATCACTACATTACCATCTATTCCATACACTTGAACTCGTGGGCTCACCTCCTCACGGCGCGTTGCATCAGGATGGCTTGATGTATCTTCATAGATACCTGTCAGCCTGGCCATTGCCTTTTCTCATTTCTACTTTTTGGGGAGAACATGGAGGAGTTTGAAAAATAAATCTTCAGAAAATATTCATCCCCACTGCTATCCGACTCCTGAACCAATCACTTCTTTCACACTTCCTTCTCAGAGATGCTTCCAAGTCTAACTCTTGAATAATTTGCTTGGGCAGCTTACAACCTAGCATTTGCATTTCCTTTCTACACCTTAAATAAATGTTATTCGGTTTAGTTTAATTTAGTTTAGAGATACAGCGCCGAAACGGGCGCTTCGGCCCACTGGGCCCGCGCCACCCAGCGATACCCGCACATTAACACTACCCTACACCCTCTAGGGACAATTTTTACATTACTATAAACCCACTGAATCCCATGGCTATCTGGACCACCCTGCTTCCTGTAAGGAATCCATCCCCTACTCCCAATTCCTCCGTCTACACCGCATCTGCTCCCAGGATGAGGCGTTCCACACCAGGGCATCTGAAATGTCCTCATTCTTCCGCGAACGGGGGTTCCCTTCCCCCACCATAGAGGAGGCTTGCACCAGGGTCTCTTCCATACCCCATTCAAGGACCCAAGCAGTCATTCCAGGTGCGACAGAGGTTCACCTGCATCTCCTCCAATCTCATCTATTGCATCTGCTACTCTAGATGTCAGCTGATCTACATCGGTTAGACCAAGCGGAGGCTTGGCGATCATTTCGCCGAACACCTCTGCTCGGTCCGCATTAACCAGCCTGACCTTCCGGTGGCTCAGCACTTCAACTCCCCCTCCCATTCCGTATCCGACCACCTCTGTCCTGGGTCTCCTCCATGGCCAGAGCGAGCACCACCGGAAATTGGAGGAACAGCACCTCATATTCCGCTTGGGGAGTCTGCATCCTGGGGGTATGAACATTGAATTCACCCAATTTTGTTAGCCCATGCTGTCTCCTCCCCTTCCTATCTCTCCCTCAGCCCTCGGGCTCTTCCTCCTCCTTTTTCCTTTCTTTGGCCCCTGGAAACTGCCTCTAGTGTGTAGGTGAATGGTAGAATCAGCGGGGTGTTAATGGGAATGTGAGGAAAATAAATGTGGAACTAGTGGAGGATTAGTAAAATGTTTGATGGTCAACACAAGCTCATTGGGTCAAAGAGCCACTTTCATCTCTGTACAGCTCCATTACTGACAAATTATTACATCTCTTAGCTGATAAATTTAAATCACTTGGAAACATGAATCAGGTACAATCTCTTCACAGTTAACCGCACTTGATCAGGGATGCAAAACTGTTCATTTTTCATGCGTCCACCACTGGACACATGAAAAATGCGTCAATCCACATTCCCTTGCTTCTACAGAGTCGTTACTCCAGCGTGATCACAGAGGTGTGTGACCATATGGAAGATAATATAATTTAACTCTTCAATATTAGGCTATGTATTGAAGAGCTGAAACACATTGTGCTGCAAGTATATCTACACACAATATATTTGCACATTCCAGCACCGATTGAAACAATCATTTTGGGAACTTATTTTTTTAGAAAGATTTAAAATTTATTTTTTACATCCTGACTATCATTTAGCCACATTTTCAACATATTGTTTCTGATGTTTAAAATGTTTAATTTATTTTTGCTTCTGAAACTATAAACTGTACTCATTTCTTCCACCACAGAAATTTTGCACTACAATCTCGCACCTTTCTGCTGCTTCGCACTCACCATTGTATTTGGTTCAGTTCGTTTAGTTTATTGTCATGTGTACCGAGGTACAGTGAAAAGCTTTTGTTGCATGCTGACTAGTCAGCGGAAAGACAATACATGATTATAATCGAGCCATTCTCAGTGTACAGATGTGAGCTTTACTTGTGAACAAGGAATTTACTTTCAACCAGGTGTACATGATAAATAACCTAATCTAATCAATTCCTTTGGGAAATCTTATTGAGAGCCATCAATAATAGACTAATAAAGCCATGAAATAATAGCATCTTGTATCTATGGAGTGAAAAAATACTTGGATCTTAATCATTTATACCCAACAATGTCGGTGAGATTCAGCCTATTCTCACCTGAAGCACCTCTGCGGTCACCTTCTGGTAGGAGCACCTTTTTCATGAAAGGAATTGTGAAACGAATTGGATTTTGTAGAAAATAAAATAATGTTTGAAGCAGTGTTCAAGCACTCATTCTGTTAAAACAAGTCTATCCAGGAGGTTGAATGCAGTGATTTAGTGACGGCCAAGATGATAAGGCGGGGGAAGGCATATGCATGCTGACAGAGATCATGCCACAAAAGGCAAAAGAAATGAAATGAAAAGATCACTTTAACCTGAAGCCATTTGAAATAATTGAAACCTCCAAGAAGATGGATAAGCCAGTTAGTGATTAAGACAGGTTAAGGCAAAGTGCTTAAAGCACTTAGCCTTGCATGGCAATTTTGGTTCTTCGTTAGTCCATAAGTTATACAATGGATTTAGTTTTTTAGTTTATGTTTTAAAGATACAGCATGGAACAGGCCCTGAGGCCCATCAAGTCCACGCTGACCATCAATAGTTCTTTGTTATCCCATATTCTCATCCATTCCCTACACTTCAGGGGCACATTTTTTTACAGAGGCCGAACAATCCACAAACTCCTATGTCTTTGAGATGTGGGTGGAAACTAGCGCACATGGTGTAAACCCACGTGATAACAGGAAGAATGTGCAAACTCCAATCAGACAGTTATCGAGGTCAGAATGTATGGACTGGTAGATGAACAGATTCAATCAAAGCCATTGAGCAGAAAAATCCTGAATATAAAATTGCTGTTGATGGATATGCATCGAAGAATGTTATTGTAATTCATCGTAAGATCATAAGTGATAGGAGTTGAATCAGCGAAGTGAAATGTTAATTGCATTAGATATGGTACTAAGGTGACTGGGTTTGAAACCACCGAAATACCCAGTGTTGAGGATGGTTTATGAATCGATATTGAAAAGGTGGACAACGCATGACCAGAGTATAAATGAGGAGCAATAAGCATTTCACAATCATCAAATGAACTGCCATGTGGATGGGTTGCATCAAGAAGGGTCACAGAGTGATAATACCTCCTGCTTTGTGAGGAAGGATTTTGGTATTAAACACACAGGAATAGTCAACAAGAAAGCAAATTGCACAAATTTTCTTTTACCAGCCCCAATTAGACTGAAACATTGAGTCATTGGTGAGCAAATGTATTTGGCAATGTTGTAAGAACATGCCATCAAAAACTCCTTTGAAGGCATGGTCATGGCCTATTAGCCCTACTCAGAGATTACAAAGAGACTTGTGACACTGATCAATGGTCACTCAAAGAAGACTGCAGTGGAACACATGGCTTCATGGGTCATTAACAAATGTACAATAGGTAAGTTAAGGTCTATACATGAACAACGTGGCTGAGGTGGTGAGTTTGTTCAACCTACTCTATTTCCGTACACCAGGAAATGAATGGTATTAATATACTCTTGTAACTTTATATTTTTCAATTAAATTTTAGCAGTTAAATGGTCAATCAGAATAGTTAAGGAAGCTCTCAAGTAGCAGGAGTCACAGAGTTATTCAAAACTGAGCACAAAATATCTCTTGGCCAATTTCTTGCTGAAGTGCTGAACATCTCTTTATACTACCTCAGGGTATACACCTGCAGTGCTCTTCATGAGGAATGATGGAGAATGCCACTCAGTCTTGTCCATCAGACCTTGCTTCTAGACTTGAAAAAAAGTAGTTAATTCAAAAGTGTCAGTTTAATACTAATTGAAAGAATATAATTTCAAGCTAAACAATAGCATTTGTCATCGTCCCAAGTGTGAGGTTATTCGAGTGGGAGGTAGGAACCACAGCAAGGGCAGCAGGGTGGTGTAATGGTAGATCTACTGCCTTACAGGGCCAGAGACCCGAGTTCGATCCTGACTACGGGTGCTGTCTGTACGGAGTTTGTACGTTCTCCAAGAACTTCGATTTCCTCCCACACTCCAAAAAAAAAGACGTCAGGTTTGTAGGTTAATTGGCTTGGTATAAATTGTCCCTGTGTGTGTTAGTGTGCGGGGATCGCTAGTCGATGCGGACTCGGTGGGATGTAGGGTCTGTTTCCACGCTGTATCTGTAAACTAAACTAAACTAAACTGCAGAACCAAGAAAAAACAGGAAATAGATTTTGAAATGTTTATGTAGACCAAATGCTTTCTGCTAGCGATGACTCACATAGAAACATAGAAACATAAAAAATAGAATAGAATAGAATAGAATAGAATATAGAATATAGAATAGAATAGAATAGTTTCTTTATTGTCATTGTAACATGAACCATGTACAATGAAATTTAAAAATGTCAGCCAGTCAGTGCACCATTTAAACATTTCTAAAAGCTAACGATACATACAAGGTAAAATATTTAAAAAAAAGATAAACAACTAAAATAAATATCATGAAAATAGCACGCATAAACACCCAACCCTCCATCCTTCTGTCGATTTCATAGTGTACCACAGTCCCTTAGTATGTATCGCCCCTGCGTTCCTTGGTGGCTACATTTAGTGCCTTTATAGCAGTGGGGTAAAAACTGTTTTTAAGTCTGTTTGTCCTTGTCCTTGTAGATCTGTACCGTCTGCCTGACGCAACAGTTCAAACAGGGAGTGCCCGGGGTGGGAAATGTCCTTTATAATACTCTGGGATTTTTTGATGCAGCGGGAACTGTGTAAGTCCTCCAAGGTAAGGAGAGGGCAGCCGACAATCCTCTGGGCGTTGTCAATGGCCCTCTGGAGCGCTTTCCTCTGAGCCGCTGTGCAGCTGATGTACCATACGCATACACAGTATGTTAGGATGCTCTCAATGGAGCACCGATAAAAGGACAGCAGCAGTCTCTGAGTGATGTTATTCTTCCTGAGCACCCTCAGGAAGTGCAGTCTCTGCTGGACCTTTTTCAGCAGCGCAGAGGTGTTCACGCTCCACGTCAGGTCCTCCACAATATGGATTCCCATGAAACGGAAATCCGCCACCCTCTCCACACAGTCCCCTCTGATAATTAATGGTACCATGTCCGTTTTATTCTTCCTGAAGTCTATTATTATTTCCTTTGTCTTTAAGGTGTTGAGGGGCAGGTTATTTTCTCCACACCACACTGTCAGCTGCTCCGCCTCATCCCGGTAGGCGTACTCTTCCCCCCCGGAGATGAGTCCCACCACCGTAGTGTTGTCCGCAAATTTGACAATGGTGTTGCTGTGGTGGGCGGGGGTGCAGTCATGTGTGTAAATGGTGTAGAGCAAGGGGTTCAGCACGCAGCCCTGTGAAGAGCCGGTACTGAGGCTGAGGGCCGTGGAAATAGGTGCAGGAGGAGACCATTCGGCCCGTCGAGCCAGCACCACCATGGGTGATCGTCCCCAATCAATAACCCGTGCCTGAGCGAAGTTCCTCACAATCATGAAATTGTGCCCAAGTTTAATCCAGTGAGGACGATGGAATGAAGAAACAATTCCAGGCAAATCTGGCAAAGAAAGACCTTCTTCAAGCTTTAATTCAGAACAAAAGAGTTCAAAGACGCATTTGGTATCTGTCGATCAGAAGAACTCCAGTCTGAAGAAGGGTCTCGACTGGAAACCTATCCATGTTCTCTGGAGATACTGCCTGACTTTCTGAGTTACTCCAGCACTTTGTGTTATTTTGTGTATTAGCCACAGCTGCAATTCTTTGTTTCTCTAAAAGTCAGTCTGCTAGACCAGTTCTATAACTGTCATAATTTTAAAAGAGAAACCCAAGTATAATTAGGTGAGATATGTTTAGTGGTGTTGTTTGTGCTTCACTGCTCAGTGTGTAAAAGGATTATATACAAAAATAACCTTTTGACAATAGACAATAGGTGCAGGAGTAGGCCATTCGGCCCTTCGAGCCAGCTCCTCCATTCAATATGATCATGGCTGATCATCCCCAATCAGCACCCCGTTCCTGCCCTCTCCCCATATCCCCTATTTTTAAGAGTCCTATCTAGCTCTCTCTTGAAAGTATCCAGAGAACCGGCCTCTACCGCCCTCTGAGGCATAGAATTCCACAGATTCACAACTCTCTGTATGAAAAAGTGTCCCGGGAATTGACCTTGTAAACCAACATTGCACTCCCTCAATAGCAAGAATGTCCTTCCTCAAATTAGGGGACCAAAACTGCACATAGTACTCCAGGTGTGGTCTCACCAGGGCCCTGTACAACTGCACAAATAGGGAGAACAGTGCAGACCTACACATATTTGCTGTGCAGATATACTGAATATATATATACTATACTGTATGTCCAGCAACAAGGTCAAGAGAAGTAGAAGCAAGGAAATGCACATGCTGGTTTACCAAGGAAAGGTACAAAAAGTTGAAATAAATCAGCGGGTCAGGCAGTATCTCTGGAGAACATGGATGGGTGACATCTCGGTTCGGGACCCTTCTTCAGAACCTGAGCATGAGATGTGCCTGCTTTGACACAATGCAATAATTACTGAAACACTTGTGCTCAGAAATTGTAGTTACTCCTATTGATGCACTAAATGGAAGAAATTGCAAAATTCGGAAAGATGACCCTGGAAAAATCAGGTGATTTTCACCGTTAGTACAATGAGAGTGGTTGCTGATGCCTGAAGAGATCACAGTTGTCTTTTTGCAAGAGAGATCATAAGAAGTCATAACTGTCTCAGCATTTAAGACTTCTCACCACGGTAGACACAGTACAACAGCAGATATGGATATCATGAAGGTGAGGGGAATACCCAGGGATAGTGGGGGAGAGATCATGTAACTTCTGCGTGTGTGGCTACACCATCCTACACACAGCCCAACCATAATCATTGCCAATGAAGTCCCAAGCCACAGCAAAACCACAGAAACAAGGAACTGCAGATGTTTCTGTGGTTTACCACTATGTAGAGATCACAGCTTATCTGCGCAGCTGCAATAAGTACAATGGAAGACAGCAAACATTAGTGAAGTAATTCAGCCGCCAACATAATCAAGGACTTCTCACCCAGACAATCCCTCTTCTCCCCTCTCCCATCAGGCAAAAGGTACAGAATTGTGAAAATGCACACCTCCAGATTCAGGAACAGTTTCATCCCAGCTGTTACTAGGCAACTGAACCATCCTATCACCAACTAGAGACCTGTCCTGACGTACCACCTACCTCATTGGAGACCATCTAATTATCTTTTATCAGACATTACTGGACTTTATCTTGCACTAAATGTTATTCCCTTTATTCTGTATCTGTGCACCGTGGTTGGCCTGATTGTCATCATGTACATTCATTTTGGTGACTGGATAGCATGCAAGGGAAAAGCCTTTCACTGTACCTCAGTGCACGTGACAATAAACAATACGATCAAATATACATAGCATTGAAAATTCAGGCAGACAGTTATACATCTATGTCCTATTGTGAATCTTTCATTTGCATCCCTTTTGCCACCTTACTCTGGGCTTTGTTGTTTCTTTCATTAGGAATTTAAAAATGTTGTGGCTCACACATAATAACTCGATTTCTATCAATAAGGCAGAGATCGCCATTGAGCATGCTGATGATGTGATATCATGCAGGAACTCCACCAGAAAAACATTTGCTACCCTGAGGTAAATTGTGCCCAGTCAAATTTCACAGAAGAGAGGGATTTTAAAAAGAATTGTGCATAAAATAAAATACATGCATAAAATAGTTCTTATGTTCAAATTCAAGTTACATTTATTGTCACATACACCAATTGGTGCAGTGACATTTGAGTTACCATGCAGCACACAAATAAGATAAACACAACACTATAGAATTTAACATTTAACATAAAACATCCCTCACAGCAGAATCAACGTTTCCCACTGTGAGGGAAGGCAACAAAGTTCAGTTCTCTTCCTCTTGTTCACCCATGGTTGGGGCCTATTGAGGCCTCCGCAGTCGCTGCAATGGCGGCCCGATGTTTCAGGCCCTCTCGCCGGGATGATCGGATGATCGGAGATCCAGCGTCGGAACGGAAGAACACTTTCAGCGGCTTGGAGTTTCCGAATCGGCCGCTTCCTACCGGAGACCGCGGCTTCCAAAGGTCACAGGCCGAGCTGAGCGGAGCTCCAACACTGGCGATCCTCAGCGAAAGAACCCAGTGTTTGACAAATAAGAATTTGGTGGAAATTAACTACAGTCTACGGCAGGAGCTTGAAGATTCAGTACGCGTATGTCTGCCTTATAAGTAAAATCACATACCTTTGAATAAATGTACATATAAATATGGCCTTAACACTTTCCTGTGGATATCACCATTAGTCCAGCATGTTTTCTTTTGACTGCCTGCATTTTATACTACAGTTTAAAATTTCTACCAACATAATTCAAATTAAATTAAGTTGAAAAACACTAAAGAGTAATGTCAGGGTGTTAAATAAATACAGTTTCCTAGCATGTTGGATTAATATTTTAACCAATAATTCCTCCACAAACTTCATTTACAATGGGATATTATTCTCAGCTCTTTAAGGGAAGGATGGGCCTCCTTATGTACTTCCTGTGACTGGTACTTAATGCCGCCTCACCTGTCAAACTGTCACGTTTCATGAGAGCTTTACCTGGGGCTCCGGCTCTGTATAACTGTAAGCCAGAAAGAGATGTCAGTTCACACAGCTTTGTTAACTTCATGCGGGGGCATATAATCTGTACTTTGACGGCCCACCTTTCATGTCCTTGAGAAGTGCTCTGGGGTGGGAGAATATGAAAACCCTTCTGTTGAATTTGCTTTTGTCCCTGTGCCAGTGCCTAAGTGTGCTACGTTCCGTCAAAACCCAAAACTTTGATATATATTTTTCCCAGACCTTCAAAAGAATAAGCCAACAATGCAGGAGTGACTCTAGGGTAAGCAGAAGTAGCCAACATGCTATTAGTTAAATCATCCTCTTTATTTAGTTGGCACCAGGCAGAATATTGCAAGAGCATGGAAGTGAATGTTTGGAAAGGAAATATATATTCTGCCAATTTCTCAGGTGGCATGTTTCGTGCCTGAGGAGAAGCTATGACCACCACAGGTGGTAAAAATTGAGCACATTATAAATCAAGCAGAAGTCAAAGGATATATATGATCCTGCACCGAGGAATTGATTCTTCACTTTAAATTAAATATTGCCTAGAAATTGGGTTGCATCGCCCCATATTCATGCGAGTAATGCAATTCAAATTCAATACAGCATAAAAGACAAATAAAAACTGGTGTTTAGGTACAATGCAATACAATCAGTAGGAACTACAGATTCTGTTTTAAACCGAAGATAGACACAAAAAGCTGGAGTAACTCAGCGGGATAGGCAGCATTTCTGGAGAGAAGGAATGGGTGATGTTTCGGGACGAGACCCTTCTACTGATTGGTGTGGCTCCTGATCATAGTGATTTTTATGTGCCTCTCTATCGGGCCTACAAGATCAATCCAGATGTGACTCTTGAATTCTGCTTTTATATTCATAACCCTAATTTATCTCTAAGTCCAGTCAATTCAAGCCAAGTTTATTGTCATACGCACAAGTATGAAATGGTACAATTAAAATGAAAATCTTGCTTGTAGCAGCGTCATAGACAGACCTGTTATGGAGGAAGGTTACACAGAAAAGCTGGAGAAACTCAGCGGGTGCAGCAGCATCTATGGAGCGAAGGAAATAGGCAACGTTTCGGGCCGAAACCCTTCTTCAGACTGATCGGGGGTGGGGGTAGGTGGGGACAAGAAAGGGAAAAGGAGGAGTAGCCAGAAGGCTGGAGGGTGGGAGGAGACAGCAGGGGAGCTGAGGAAGGGGAGGAGACAGCAAGGACTAACAAAATTGGGAGAATTCGATGTTCATGCCCCGGGGGTGCAGACTCCCCAAACGGAATATGAGGTGCTGTTCCTCCAATTTCCGGTGCTGCTCGCTGTGGCCATGGAGGAGACCCAGGACAGAGAGGTCGGAGGCGGAGTGGGAGGGGGAGTTGAAATGCTGAGCCACCGGGAGGTCAGCTTGGTTATTGCGGACCGAGCGGAGGTGTTCGGCGAAACGATCGCCCAACCTCCGCTTGGTCTCACCGATATAGATCTGCTGACATCTAGAGCAGCGGACGCAATAGATGAGGTTGGAAGAGATGCAGGTAAACCTCTGTCGCACCTGGAACGATTGCTTGGGTCCTTGAACGGAGTCGAGGGGGGAGGTAAAGGGACAAGTGTTGCATCTCTTGCGGTTGCAAGGGGAAGGGGGTGGACCGAGAGGGAAGGGAAGAATTGACAAGGGAGTTATGGAGGGAGCGGTCTTTGCGGAAGGCAGATATGGGGGGAGATGGGAAGATGTGGCGAGTAGTGGGGTCACGTTGGAGGTGGCGAAACTGACGGAGGATTATTTTTTGTATGTGACGGCTGGTGGGGTGAAAGGTGAGGACTAGGGGGACTCGGCCCTTGTTGCGAGTGCGGGGATGGGGAGAGAGAGCAGTGTTGCGGGGTACGGAAAAGACCCTGGTGCGAGCCTCATTTATGGTGGAGGAGGGGAACCCCCGTTCCCTGAATAGTGAGGACATTTCAGATGTCCTGGTGTGGAACGCCTCATCCGTGGAGCAGATGCGGCGTAGACGGAGGAATTGGGAGTAGGGGATGGAGTCCTTACAGGAAGCAGGGTGGGAAGAAGTGTAGTCCAGATAGCCATGGGAGTCAGTGGGTTTATAGTGTATGTCGGTTAGAAGTCTATCACCTGCAATGGAGATAGTGAGGTCAAGGAATGGTAGGGAAGTGTCGGAAATGGTCCAGGTGTATTTCAGTGCCGGATGGAAATTAGTGGTGAAGTGGATGAAGTCAGTCAGTTGTGTGCGGGTGCAGGAGGTGGCACCAAAGCAGTCGTCGATGTAGCGGAGGTAGAGGTTGGGGATGGGGCCCTGGTATGTATTGAACAAGGATTGCTCGACGTAACCTACAAATAGGCAGGCATAGCTGGGGCCCATTCGTGTGCCCATAGCTACGCCTTGTATTTGGAGGAAGTGGGAGGAGTCGAACGTGAAGTTATTGAGGGTAAGGACCAGCTCCGCTAGGCGGAGGAGAGTGTCAGTGGCTGGGTATGGGTTGCTTCTCTGGTTGAGGAAGAACCGGAGGGCTGTGAGACCATCGTGGTGGGGGATGGAGGTGTATAGTGATTGGACGTCCATGGTGAAGATGAGGGGGTGAGGGCCTAGAGAATTGAATGTGCGGAGACGACGGAGAGTGTCTGAGGTGTCTTGGACATAGGTAGGGAGGGATTTAACCAAGGGTGATAGGATGGAGTCAAGGTATTTGGAAATGAGATGGGAAGGAGTCCTCGCCCCCCACTGATGACCCCTTTTCCCGTCTCCAACGCACCCCCTCCTCGTGGAACCACCCTCGTGGCCAATTTCCGGCTTTAGAACTTTTTATCAATAACTGCCGTCGCGACATCAACCGCCTCAACTTCTCCACTCCCCTGTCTCACTCCAATCTCTCACCACAGGAACGTTCTGCCATCGACTCACTCCGCAACAACCCAGATTTGGTTATCAAACCCGTTGACAAGGGAGGTGCCGTGGTAGTCTGGCGCGCCGATCTCTACAAAGCTGAGGCCACGCGCCAACTATCGGACACCTCCTCCTACTTACCCCTGGACCATGACCCCACTGACGAGCACCAGGCCACCATCTCCAGCACCATCACCAACTTCATCCACTCCAATGCCCTACCCGACCGAGCCTCCAACCTCATCGTTCCCCAGCCCCGCACAGCCCGATTTTACCTTCTCCCTAAAATCCACAAACCTGATTGTCCCGGAAGACCCATTGTCTCCGCCTGTTCGTGCCCCACCGAACTCATTTCCAAATACCTTGACTCCATCCTATCACCCTTGGTTAAATCCCTCCCTACCTATGTCCAAGACACCTCAGACACTCTCCGTCGTCTCCAGACCAGAGAAGCAACCCATACCCAGCCACTGACACTCTCCTCCGCCTAGCGGAGCTGGTCCTTACCCTCAATAACTTCACGTTTGACTCCTCCCACTTCCTCCAAATACAAGGCGTAGCTATGGGCACACGCATGGGCCCCAGCTATGCCTGCCTATTTGTAGGTTACGTCGAGCAATCCTTGTTCAATACATACCAGGGCCCCATCCCCAACCTCTACCTCCGCTACATCGACGACTGCTTTGGTGCCACCTCCTGCACCCGCACACAACTGACTGACTTCATCCACTTCACCACTAATTTCCATCCGGCACTGAAATACACCTGGACCATTTCCGACACTTCCCTACCATTCCTTGACCTCACTATCTCCATTGCAGGTGATAGACTTCTAACCGACATACACTATAAACCCACTGACTCCCATGGCTACCTGGACTACACTTCTTCCCACCCTGCTTCCTGTAAGGACTCCATCCCCTACTCCCAATTCCTCCGTCTACGCCGCATCTGCTCCACGGATGAGGCGTTCCACACCAGGACATCTGAAATGTCCTCACTATTCCGGGAACGGGGGTTCCCCTCCTCCACCATAAATGAGGCTCGCACCAGGGTCTCTTCCATACCCCGCAACACTGCTCTCTCTCCCCATCCCCGCACTCGCAACAAGGGCCGAGTCCCCCTAGTCCTCACCTTTCACCCCACCAGCCGTCACATACAAAAAATAATCCTCCGTCAGTTTCGCCACCTCCAACGTGACCCCACTACTCGCCACATCTTCCCATCTCCCCCCATATCTGCCTTCCGCAAAGACCGCTCCCTCCATAACTCCCTTGTCAATTCTTCCCTTCCCTCTCGGTCCACCCCCTCCCCGGGCACTTTCCCTTGCAACCGCAAGAGATGCAACACTTGTCCCTTTACCTCCCCCCTCGACTCCGTTCAAGGACCCAAGCAATCGTTCCAGGTGCGACAGAGGTTTACCTGCATCTCTTCCAACCTCATCTATTGCGTCCGCTGCTCTAGATGTCAGCAGATCTATATCGGTGAGACCAAGCGGAGGTTGGGCGATCGTTTCGCCGATCACCTCCGCTCAGTCCGCAATAACCAAGCTGACCTCCCGGTGGCTCAGCACTTCAACTCCCCCTCCCACTCCGCCTCCGACCTCTCTGTCCTGGGTCTCCTCCATGGCCACAGCGAGCAGCACCGGAAATTGGAGGAACAGCACCTCATATTCCGTTTGGGGAGTCTGCACCCCCGGGGCATGAACATCGAATTCTCCCAATTTTGTTAGTCCTTGCTGTCTCCTCCCCTTCCTCAGCTCCCCTGCTGTCTCCTCCCACCCTCCAGCCTTCTGGCTACTCCTCCTTTTCCCTTTCTTGTCCCCACCTACCCCCACCCCCGATCAGTCTGAAGAAGGGTTTCGGCCCGAAACGTTGCCTATTTCCTTCGCTCCATAGATGCTGCTGCACCCGCTGAGTTTCTCCAGCTTTTCTGTGTAACCTTCGATTCTCCAGCATCTGCAGTTCCCTCTTAAACACTGTTATGGAGGAACATTGAGATGCAAGTCCATAGCTCACAAAGTTGCAACACAGGTGGTTAGAGTCATGAAGACATTTGGTGTGCTTGCCTTAGTGGGTTTCTTCTTCTTATCGAGTCCACACACAAGATTAGAAATTGGTCAGCCAGAGCTGAATACATTTTTTGGCATCTGCATACAATGGTGTCTGTCTTGTCGCTTCTTGTGCTTCTTGAATTGAATTGAATTGAATTTATTTGAAATTTCGTTTCCGTGCAGTCATACATATTATAAAAATGACAAAAACACACAATCAACACAAATTTAACATCCACCACAGTGAGTTCACCTCCTCACTGTGATGGAAGGCAAAATCTTAAAGTCTCTGTCTCTTCCCTCTTTGTTCTCCTTCTGCACCGAGGTGATCCAGGCTCCAGATGTTGTGACCCCACCGGGTGATGGTAAATCCCGCGGCTGAACCATGCTCCGCGAACGGGCCGGTTCAAGCTCCGCGGGTGGTCGCTGCCACCACCACAGCTCCAAGACCGAATCAGGTCGCCGCTACCGCTGCTGTTGCTGCCGCCACAGCTCCGGGGCCGAGTCGGGTCTCCGCTGCCGCTACCGCTGCCACAACAGCCCTGAGGCCGAGTCAGGTCTCCGCTGCCGCTACCGCTGCTGCAACAGCCCTGAGGACAGTCGGGTCGCCCTGCCACTGCCGCCGCCGCCGCCACAGCTCCGGGGTCGAGTCGGGTCTCCGCTGCCGCTGCAGTGGTGGTGGAAAAATTGGTGGAAACAGGGCCGCGACGTGAATGCTCTTTCCTTGACCCCGCATTAATGAGCTTAGACATTGACTATAAAAGATGGGACATCATGCCTGACCTGTAGAAAGCACTGGTCAGACTGCATTTGGAATATTATGTACAGTTCTGGTTGCCACATCACTGGAAGGAAAGGGTGAGTGCCAGGTTGTTGCCTGTAATGGAGGGCTGATAGATAGACCAGATTTATTCTTACTGGCATGTAGGAATGGCAGCCTACAACAGAAGGACGTGGGTTTAATATGAGAGAGGGGGGAGAAATTCAAAGGAACTCTGGAGAGGGTGATGAATGCCTGGAATGGGCTGCCAGAGAAGCTGGGGGAGGCAGATACAATTACTGCATTTAAAAGGCATTTGAACAAAAACCTGGGTAGGAAAAGCGTAGAAAAATCTGGGCTTAATGCAGGCAAATGGGATTAGTGTAGACAAGCATCATGGTCAGCATGGAAGAAGCAGGTTAAAAATGTCTCTTTCTGTGCTGTACTATGGTTTTATAATGTAAATATTTACCGTTGCTATTCCATCATCTCAGATCATCCCAGAGCACGTTAAACCATAGAAATACTTGACGAAAAGTTTCCACTACAATGCTGAATTGTTGCCATTGAATGCAACCAGTGCCATTTATTAACTAACTAATTAGAAAAATTAATGATTATTGTTGATGATTATGCTATCAGTCCAATTAACCTTTGAAGTGCTGAACTACTATCTACCTCTTTGATGTCCCTCGGATTATCCTTGACCGGACTTTGCTGTCTTTACCTTGCACAAAATGTTATTTCCTTATCATGTATCTATCTGTACACTGTAAATGGAGTGATTGTAATCATGGATTCTTTCCACTGACTGGGTAGCATGTGTAAAGATTTGTTTTTACTTTTGGGGGTGGGGTGGTGTGCAGGGGTGGTTGGTGTGGGGGGGGTGGGGTGGGGAGGAGTGAGGGGGAGGAATGGGGGAGGGGTAAAGGGGGGGTGTGAGGGGGAGGGGTGGTGTGGGGGAGGAGGGGGGGGGGAAGGAAGGAAGGAGTGGAGAGGGAAGGGGGGTGTGTGTGTGGGGAGAGAAAGGGAGGGTGGAAGGGGGGGTGTGGGGGGGGGGGGGGGTTGAAGGGACTCCACCCAGCGGCCAACTGTTCTTCCTTCTTCTGGGGTTGCCCTTCCGTGTAGGAGTACCGGAGCCTCTTCCTCTTCATGGGATCTTAGTGGGGTAGCTCCTGCTGTTAGTGACTGGTGGCCAGGGCATGGGGGAGGTGGTCTACACTATTACCAATTTTGTTTCTCTACCTCGAATTTGTTCCTCATCCCCCTCTCTCTGTAAACAGGGTCGCTATGCCAGACAAGGGGTCCCTGGGGATATTTTGCTTAGATTTCCATTCTTGCATACCAATTGTTTAATATTATGTTGGCCAACCATTTTTAAAATCTATTCATTATGTAATCTTTACGTTTTCCTGGATCCAAATAACACATATGCTGTAACAAAGCTCCCACATGCACCGAAGCTCCCACATTACTCTTATCCAGAGCCTGTCCCATTACTCGGCTCAATATCGGCTTTATACTTCAGACAGCCTATTTAGTCTGAACTTACTCAATCAACAATCACAAAAATGGTCTTACATTACCTTGCGTTATCTGTCAAAGACCTTGGCAGGGAACCAGATCAAATTCAGATGAAGGACCAAAGTGTTCCCGGGCACTCTCAGGAGTTCAGACTCAAGGGGCGCTTTCTACTCACTTCGAGATCCCGGCCAAACTGTAGCCTCTTACTCAGTCTTCAGAAATAGTTTCCAGCAAGACCCTGCTCACTGTGCCAATGTAAAGGTTCATTTTTACTTCAGATAACAAGACAAGAATTGGTAATAAAGCATTAAAATATTTATTTTGCCCAGGCGGGTGTGGCAGTAAACTCTTACAGTATGTAAAATACAGACTATAGAGCCACTCTATTCTCACACACAGATGTAATGTTCAATCAGATATATTTATACTCCAATAATCAGCAATTCAGTAATACTTTATCATACAGAGCATTGTACAGTCTCTTGCCTGTTAGGATTGACAGGTTCTTCTGATAGAGGAAAGGTTAGCCCATATATGGTTATGCCGAAGAAGCTATTGTTTGCAGATACAAGCATCATTTTTTTACCTTGTTGATGGACATTACAATCTTGTAGAGTAAAGAGTACGAGCCAAGTATCTGAATATTCTCCTGATGTTTATATCATAGAGAAAAACATTAATGTATTTGTGCTGTTATCTCGCTAGTGTTATGGAAGAAGGGTGAAAACATTTTTGTTATGATGCTGTAGCCTAGCTAGTGTAATAGGAGAAAGGGGAAAGCATTTCTGTTAGCCTTGTTAGTGTAATAGGCAAAAGGTTAAGCATCCATTTTATTGCTTCTAAATCGACAGCTGAATCGATTTTGTAACTTTAAAATCTTTAAACTTTCTCACATGCAACAAAAAGCTTTTCTCTGTACCTCGGTACACGTGACAATAAACTAAACTGAAGTGTGATCCTACAGACATGAGGTGTGAAAAACGTGCCATTCGGAAGGAGACTTACTTGGAGCTATGACAGAGTGGTAGAATGATTATAAATCCATCCAAAATTCTCCAGAAAAGGAGATTGACTTGAACTGCCGGGTCTATTCTCCACAACGGTCTTGTGCAACAGGCAGTGATATTGCTAGTTCAGATCTATTCCCCATGTTGGGGGAATTTTCATAACCAGAGACTGTCTATCCTCTAAATGAAGATCAATGGATGTGAATTATTTGTGCTTTTCCCATGAAAATTCAATGTTCCATTTTTACTGTGGAGGGGAATTTGGTATTGGTATTTTCCCAGATTACCTAGCTATGTTGCACATAACTCTTCCTCAAGAATAAACGTTAGTAATGAAGACAATGTCATAGTTTATTGTAAAACTTTGAGAATGGATCTTCACTGTACTGTCATTTATTTCTATACACATTATGCTTTGAAAATTAGAGAAATTATTCAAGCTATATAGAATCAGGAATCTAGGTTTTGGTATAAATTGATTTGTCAAAGCCCAAGGTATAGCTAAAGTTTTGTGGTTAATCGAGTCAGATGTTTAACTATCTCAGTGAGTTAATTGTGGATGTAGTTTGAAAATGGGTCAAACTCATTAGCCGTTCAGTTCAACTTTGCTCTTAAGTATTTTCATGCATACCACCAATTAATGTTGATGTTTGTCACATCAATAGACAAAGCATATAGAAGAACAAATTGTTACAAAAGTCTGTTTAATACATTTGAATTTTGATCTTTTAATTCTGCATTCCTTTCGTCTACCAAATTAAAAATTGTACATGATGATTTGCTGCAACTAGACTTGTCTTCTTTGCTTACTTCTAGAATTCTAAGAAATGGTATCAAATGATTGATTACCTCCAGACAATCTTTACTCCTCAGAGTCCTTGGGAACTTCTTTTGAACAAATGAACAAAGGTTTTCTAGGAATTTTTTTTAGGAATACGCCACTGAATTTTCTCCTTATAGCAGGAAGTAAAATTAACCTCAAAATCTAGGGCACCCCAGGACAATCCTGGAGTGTTGGTTAATTTTTCATAAATTCATGTTCATGCGTGATAGGAGCAGAATAAGGCCATTTGGCCCATCACGTCCACTCCACCATTCAATCATGGCTAATCTAACTCTCCTCTTCAATCACATTCTCCTTCCCATGACCCCTGACACCAATACTAATCAATAATCTACTTATCTCTGCCTTACAAATATCCAGTGACTTGGCCTCCACTACCTATTGTGGCAATGAATTCCACAGATTCACCATCCTCCTCATCGCCTTCCTAAAGGACCATCCTTTAATTTTGAGGCTATGACCACTAGTGGAAACATCCTCTCCACATCCACTCCATCAAAGCTTTTCACTATTCAGTAAGTTTCAATGAGGTACCCCCTCATCCTTCTAAACCCACTCATTCCTGGGATCATTCTCATAAACCTCCTCTGGATCCTCTTCAGCACCAGCACATTCTTCCTCAGATATGGGGCCCAAAATTGCTCAGAAGACTCCAAATGTGGTCTGATCAGCGGGTTATAGAGCCTCAACATTACATGCCTGTTTTTGTATTCTAATCCTCTTTAAATAAATATTAGCATTGCATTTGCCTTCCTTACTACCGATTCGACTTGCAAATTAACTTTATGGGAATCCTGCACCAGCACTCCCAGGTCCCTTTGTAGCTCCTAGCTTGTCACAGCTGTTCATCTGCTCTGAAGAAATGGATAATTGTAATATGCATAATAAAAAGCTATGCATTTTTAACCTAGATCCCATAAAATAATTTATGTCTGTTTTGAGCAGTACTGAATTACAAGATGGTTTTTTTTTATATTAGCTGAGACATAGAGTATAAGAACACGTAATTTATGTTAGAATTGTCTGCAATAGTAGCTAGGCTGCAGCTGGAGTATTGGCTTCAGGTCTGGACACCACATTACAAGAACAATATGATTGCAATGGAGACGGGGCAGAGGAAACCTACAAATTCCAGAACTGAAAACTGTAGCTATCAGGAAAGATCAGATAACCTGGGATTGGTTTTACTGGAACAGAAGAGGCTGGAGGAAGACTTAACTGAAGTGCATAATATTATGTTAGGCTTGGATAAAGTAAGCTGGAATGACCTATTTTCTTTTATAGATTTTTATCAAAATCCAAGTGCACAGATTTAAACTAACTGGCATCAATATTCAAGGGCAGAGGAGGAAACACATTTTAACCCAGCAAGTGTTAGAAGTCTGGAAAACACTGGCTACAGAAGTACTTGCATGTACCTTTGGTAAACTTGGACTTGGCCCAAGTGCTAAATGGTATTGTTAAGGGGATGTCCCACTTGGGTGACCTAATTGGCAAGTTTAGAAGAGTTTAGAGGAGTTATTGGATGGCTTATTCTTGACCATAGTGTCATAGAATAGTAAGATTAAATGAGAACTTACCAGTTTGAAGTTTAATCTTTATTTTATGAGGAGTTACGATGAGGGATTACGTGAAGACCCCGCCAGCACGCGTGCGCGACATTCTTCAAAGCAGCGGTGTGGAATCACAAAAAATAGTAATTGAAGTAAGCATAGTAAAGACAAGGAGAACTAAGATACCAGTTGACCTTTATAATTGAGGGCGGGAGCGGAGGGCACGTAATCCCTCATCGTAACTCCTCATAAAATAAAGATCAAACTTCAAACTGGTAAGTTCTCGTTTAATCTTACTATTTTACTTCGGAGTCACATGAGTGACTACGTGAAGATTTTAAAGCTCTGTGATTTCAAGCCGTGGAACAATCCATGCTTCACTCACTGCCGAAGTCATTCAAGAGAGGAAGTATGTTATTGTATTCAGACATGCATCCAATTCAGGCAATAACAATTTATTTTAACAAAATAATCCTCCCTAGGGCTAAATATATTGCAGAATTCAAACTTGATTCCGCAATACCGCAGGTTTGGTTATTGGCTTATTATAAATAATTGGAAGGTCTTTCTCTTGACCATCCTGCTGTAGCCAGGAAATGATCCATAGGCACTTCCTTGTCTCTAGCTGCCGGTGTTGCTGTTGCCCTTGTGGATAGAAACTTAAGATGTCAGTATCCACCCCAGCAGCTCCCAAGCCTGTCTAGCGATGGTTAGTGCTGATACCCGGTCATTAGGCTGTTTATGGCTGCACATAGTGCTAATTTACTTCCTCTTAAGTTTTAGTAGTTTTAAGGTATAATAGAAGGTGTGTCATTACACATAGTCGGGTGTGAGTTGGGTGAATCTGGAATTCCAAATTTTGTCCTGATGAGATAGCTCTAATATGCGAAGCTATCTTTTCTGGAGATGCCATCATATATCCCAGTCTCAGTTGGACCCCCTAGAGCTGAGACCAGTACTATCAGCCTACTGTTTTTAAATGTCAGTTCCCCCCCCCCAGGGACAGGGAAATTGCTGGTGCCCCTAGCAATGTTAGTACAACACTGACGTCCCAGATCTGGGAGTACTTCCCTCTAGGAGGATTGGTGTTGAAAATAATCCTCATAAGTTTGACAACTAGAGGGTGAGATCCCATGGAGAGTTGTCGTGGCGCCTGCCACCAGCAAGCTGACAGCGCACTCCTGCATAATTAAAGTACTGCAGCTCAGTCCTTCATCTACATGAAGGCTGGATAGGAATTCCCAGGACGTTGGTGGTTGTAGCTGTATTATACGCTACACCAGTCCTTGTTGGTTCTTGATAGGCTGCCGTGATCATGCTCATGGTCCTGTCCGCCAGCCCGGATCTAGCATGGTGGAGCATGGTTCAGAGACCATGTCCGAGACCACAGGGATCCATGGCTGTGTAGTCCAATCAGGTACTTTCAAGACACTTGATGTTGAGTCCATATGTGTTTTTGCTTAGGATCCGACTGATGAGGCAGGAGGGAAAAACATTGTAAACAATTATTCCGCATTAAGTGAGTAACGTCCATTGCTGCTGACCCAAGTGTGGTTCACAAGCGGCATATGTTGGTAACTGGTGATTGGGTCTAGATGCAAATGGATCGATATGTGGTGTCCCTCTTTTGGTAATATTTTTTGTGGTCCAACAGCCATTCGATGCTGTCATTGAATTTTCATGACCTGGTGTGTGGCTCAGTATTGAGCTTACCTGGTAGGTAAGTTTGCTGATAGCCAAATATGTATGTTAACACACCATAGCCAAATATATTGGCCAGATTGACACATGGTATCGATCTTTTCTCCCATATAATTAATATATGCCACCATGTGATATTATCAATTCGTAGGTGGACATGCAGATGGTGCATTGTTAGCAGTAGGCTTTTAGCCCATAAAATGCACCCAACACCAGTGTTTTTAGTAATTAATTATTTTGTGGGTTTATCCAAGCCTGCTTTTCTCTTTGGCAATGTTGCAGACATATGGATAACGTTAATTGTAAATCCCAGAAAGTCCAGTTGTGGATGCCGTCGACTTAGATTTATCTGGATGGAGATGACCCCAGAGTTTCACCCTATGTTTGGCAGCTAAAACTGCTGCTTTAGCTAGATCCAGGATTTTTTCCCCACAAATGATATATCATCAAGAGATGCCATGACAATATGTTTTTGTTTCTAATATTGCCAAGGCCCGTTTTAATATCTTGGTGAAAAGTTCTGGGGCTGAAGTTAGTTCATTAGGCAACGCTATGCCCTGTCATAGTTGCCCCATCCAGTTAAATTTTAGGTATCGACAATGATCCCTCGATGTCTCCCAAAACAAGTGTAATATTCCCCCTGTTAGTACAGATCGTACACATTTGTGTTCTGGAAGGAACCAGATCCACCTACTTACCTGGTTGCCGGTGGTACGTCCCTTTCTTCAATTTCTGCCTCTTCTGCGGAAGAGGCGCCGGAGTGCGGGGTTGGCACGTTTTCCATGAGGGCCGCTCTGGACCTTGGCCTAAAAGGACCTTCATGGTGCTGCGCGGCCCTCATGCTTTCACCAGCGTCCTGGTGTTGATACCTGCTGGTGGATGCATAGGGGTGCTGTCGTTGCTGATGACGCTGTTATGAGCCCGACGGCTTTAATCTCTTCGTCGAGCTTTTCTCTGTACCATCGGCTGGGCGAGCAACCAATGATATGACCGCTGTCAGAAGTTTTGAAATCTTCTGTAGTTTGACCTCCTGGGTTTTTGTGCCAGTCCCACTGTACCCCCAGATCGCATTGTTTGCTGCAGGCATTTTTAAAATGAAGTAAAGTTCACAGGAGGCATATACTTCTGCGTAATTTTGTTGCCTGGTCCTGCAGAAGATGGAAGTACAGGTAGTCAATGCTGGCCGCCAGCCTGGTCTGTAATGGTACTTTTCGTTGATCCGTAATTTTGGTGATCACTCCCAGTAGCTCCTTAGGATTCTGCACCCGCTGCACACTGCCGTTTTCTTCAGCCGTGTCTCCTTCTTCCGGACCAGCCCAGCCCTGGTCCGCAATGCATTCCTCTATCGAGGGAGATGCATTGTTTTACAGCCCTCGATAAAGTGCTGTTGTGGGAGTGCGAAGACTCCCATAGTGAGCTTGCTCCATCTCCCAGAGCAAGTCACGGGCAGACATCTGCTGCACTCGGGCAGCGCGCCTGTTCGGCCGGACTCAGATGAGTATGATCAGCCGGGCTGAATCCTGCTGAGCTTTGCCTCCAGCCTCCTGCGCTGCTTTGAGTTGTACGACTCATGGCGCTGGATTCAGCTTGGAGTCGGTAAGTGGACCTTAGTAACCATGCCAACGGTCACCTTCACTGCCCTTAGGCAGTGCGTCCTTCTGGCCCGACTCCCTGTCGGCCGTACCGACTCCTGCCTGCCTGCAGCCCGCTGTGTTGTTTCCAGGCATACAGCTCGCAGGGCTGGGCTCAGCCTGCACCGGTCATATCCGGCTGTCGGCTGCTCGAACCTTCCTAGTTCCTCACAGCCTGCGGTCCTGGAACTGCTGTTTGCCTATGGCTGTGGGCTGCCGGAACTTTCCCTAGTTCCCCGCAGCCTGCAGTCCTGAAACCGCTGTTTGCCCATGGTTGTTGGTTGCCGGGACCTACCTGGTTCCCTGCAGCCTGCGGCCCTGGAGCCGCTGGGCATCCGTGGTTGTTGGCTGCCGGGACTTGCCTGGTTCCCCGCGGCAGCCTGCGGTCCTGGAGCCGCTGGACGTTTAGAGTTGTCGGCTGCCAGGAACTGCCTTGTTGCCCGTGCCGGCTGCTGGGAACTGCCTTGTTCCCCACAGCAGCCTACAGCCCTGGAGCCGCTGGACGTCTCTGGTTGTCAGCTGCTGGGAACTGCCTTGTTCCCCGCGGCAGCCTGCGGTCCTGGAGCCGCTGGTAGCTCGTGGCTGTCGGCTGCCGGGAACTACCTGGTTCCCCGCGGCAGCCTGCGGTCCTGGTCCGTTTTTTCTTTCCCTTGTCCAACATAAAGCACAGCAAGGGGAAGAATACAACTTCAGTTTTTCCTTACCTGTGTAGGTCCGTTTGAATTTTTCCCGCGGGAGCGCTCCACCCCCGCCCGTCGCTGTTGCACTGCGTGAGACGCAATGTTGCGCACGCGTGCTGGTGGGGTCTTCACATAGTCACTCACGTGACTCCGAAGTAAAATCATAGTCATACAGCAGAGAAACAAGCCCTTCAGCTCAACTTGACAATGTCAACCACGATGCTTCATCTACACTCGTCCAACCTGCCTGTGTTTGGCTCATATCCATCTATACCTTTCCTTTCCATGTACCTGTTAGAGTATTGAAATATTGTTATAGTATGAGCCTCAACTACTACCTCTGGCAGCTCAATCCATGCATCCACCACCTCTGTGTGAAAAGATTTCCACTCAGGTTCCTATTAAATCTTTTTCCTCTCATCTCAAGCCTATGTCCTGTGGTTCTTGAATCCACTTCTCTGGGTAAAAGACTGCATCTGCCATATCTATTCCCAGCACATACACAATGGACCGAGTGCTTCCTACATTTTCTGGAATTGTATAATTAACTGAAAAACTTGAGCATTGAAAGTTGACAAGTGGATGCGACCATTGTCTAAGTAGTCTTATGAAGAATGAGTGGGATGGCAATTCAGGAGATTAAGTGCATTAGATGTATTGATGAAGAATCATCAATGTGAGATATTTACACTGTTTCTCTTTCCACCAAATGCTGAATATTTAGCCATGATATGAGCTGATGGATTAATGGTCGTAACTATTAGCAATGCAATTGATCCAAATTATGTAAATTGGTGACAAATTGAATTAAAATTTTTGAACTGACCTTTTAGTCTCTCCAGTGTGTATGATATGGCACCTTGGCGCATACTGCTCTAACAGTGATTCATCACATGGAAATTTAAGTAAATATTCACTCCTTATACATACGTTGGAACTCTGTCACCGTGGCCTTGAGAAGCTGATTTTCTGATTTTTAAACATAAAACTGTATAATATTGTATTGTATTGTATATCTTTATTGTCATTTCCTGAGTATTCACATACCCAGAGGAAACAAAAAAACGTTGCTCAACCAGTGTCCATTCAGTGTGCATTAAAAATAAATAGGAATAAAAAATACATATATCATGAACAAATTTAACACTCTACTAAACATTCAACAGGCGTTCCGATCGGCAGCGGCACAACAGTGGCTCTGCTGCAGTGTGTCCAGGTTGGGGGGTTTGTGCGCGATACTTGGGAGGGGGCAAAGTCCATTTAGCAATCTTATAGCCTGTGGGAAGAAGCTGAGGAGCATCCTGCTGGTTTTGCAGCTAATGCTCCTGTACCTCTTCCCAGATGGCAGGATGGAGAAAATGTCATGCGATGGGTGGCATCGCATGACATTATAACTTATTTAAGTTAGGCAGCAAATGTGTCATATGGAATTAATTAATACTTTGCAACGTTACCTTTATACCAGAACCACCAAGGTATTTTGTGAAACACATTTACTTCTGACTTCAATAAAATAACTGGATACATATTTTCCAACATTTGCTAACCTTGGCAAGAAACTATCTAGGATATTAATTGGTGTTGAGTGAAATGTAATTTATCATTGAAATCACAAAGTGGAATATAATTTAACCAAACACTGCTCCGCAGTTCACCACATTGTATCCCTCTCAAGATCACACTTTCTCTAGCCAATATTGGGCCTACTACCATGGCATCTCCCTGGCTGAGGTCATTTATTGCTAGCCTTGTCAGCACTGCTCCCTGGTTCTGAACTACTATCTACCTCATTGGTGATCCTTGGAATAGCCTTGATTGGACTTTCTTGACTTTACCTTGTACTAAATGTTATTCCCTTATCATGTATACACTGTAAATGGCTCAATTGTAATCATGTATTGTATTTCTGCTGACTGGATAGCACGCAACAAAAGCTTTTCACTGTACCTCATTACACGTGGCAATAAACTAAACTGACAAGTTCCTGTGGCTTCAAATACAATTGCTGGTGTTTACATGTTGAAATGGAAATGTTCGAACTTTCTACTTCATCAAGTGCAGAAGAACTAGGCTCTCAAAAGGAGCCTCCTGGATCCTACATTAGATTGGTGCAAGATTCCCGATTACATGGGGATTGTAGGCATGTAAATTATGAGACAAATGGGAAGGCAAATTCTTTTTGTTTAATTATTTCATTTAAATTTAATGTTTCTTTTAACCATTAAGTGATTAACACGAAATGATCTTAGTTAAAAGATTTTAGGTGTCTTTGATTAATGTTTGAACATATTTAGTAATCTTTAATTTTAAGTTATTTATTTTAATTGTCTCTGTAAGTCTGATGATGATTTTTTAAAATTCTTCCAAAGTGATAGGGGCAGAATTAGGCCATTCGGCCCATCAAGTCTACTCCACCATTCAATTATGGCTGATCTATCTTCTCCTCTTGACCCCATTCACCTGTCTTCTCCCCATAACCCCTGGCACCCATACTAATCATAAATCTATCTAGCTCTGCATTAAATATATCCATTGACATAGCCTTCTGTGACAATGAATTCCACTACCCTCTGACTAAAGAAATTCCTCCTCATCTACCTTCCTAAAGGAACATCCTTTTTTTTTGAGACTATGCCCTCTAGTCCTAGACTCTCCCACTAGTAGAAACTTCCACTCTATCCAGTCCTTTCATCTTGGGATTCGGTAAGTTTCAATGAGGATCCCCCCTCGTCCTTTTAAACTCCAGTGAGTAGAGGTCCAGTGTCGTCAAACGCTCAGCATATGATAACGCATTCATTCCTGGGATCATTCTTGTAAACCTAACTTGTCCCCACTCCAGTGCTAGTACATCCTTCCTCAGAGGCCCCAATTTGCTCATAATGTGGCCTGACCAGTGCCTCATAGACACTCACCATTACTTGCCTATTTTTGTATTCCAGTCCTCTCTAAATAAATGCTAGCATTGCGTTTGTCTTTCTTACTATCAATTGACTTTTTGGGAATCCTGCACCAGCACTCCCAAGTCCCTTTGTACCTCCGTTTTCTAAATTCTCACCCCATTTTGAAAATACTCAACGCCTTTATTCCTACTACCAAAATGCATGACTCCACACTTTGCCATACTGTATTCCATCTGACACTTCTTTGCCCACTCTCCCAACCTGAGGAATCAAATGCCCCAATTGCCAGATCAAGGATAGGCGACCTTTCCAGTCAGAACCTTCTTTCGACTCTGACCCTTATATCCTTCTCCTTCAAACCCAAAATGTCACCTACTCATGTTCTCCAGGGTTACTGCCTGACCCGCTGAATTATTCCAACATTTGTCTTTCTTTGGTAAACCAGCATCTGCAGTTCCTTGTTTCTATGAAATGACCTACTACTTGTGTTTTCTTATTAAATATCATTCGCTGCTTTTTAAAGCTAGCACAAATAGTTTGTGGGGCATTTCAGGGCCAATGCTTCTTCATTGTTCCATTAACTATAGACCCTGCCACTGGGACATTGAAGGCTGGTGAATTTGGCCTTTCACATCCAGACCAGCTAAGTCCGTGCATGGCCCAAGACCGAGGACCCGCCCGCCCAGCCCGCCAGAGATCGGGGATTCGCCCGCCGCAGACGGAGGACCCGCATCGTGGATCAAGGACCCGTGCTGTGGACTGGGAACCCACCTGGAAGGCCCGGCTCGCCCGCCTAGCGTGGAAGGAGTTAGACAGAGGGCCGGTAAGCAAACTGGCTGCGGGAGGGAGTGCAGTGCCTTGGTGGTGGAATGGGCCGCTGCAGCCTGGGGCTCCACTGGACCGAGCACGTGGTCGTAGGTGGACCACAGCAGCGGGGCAGTGGCGGAGGACACCAGGGCTACACTTTGCCAGGATGGGACTTTGAATGATGACATGACACCAAACATTGGGGCGCCAGCGTTATATGGAAAATGAATTTCATATGTGACAATAAATATCCATTGAACCATTGAAGTCCAGGTAAGGAGAGGAATTCCAGGCAGTGTGATGGTCAACAAAAACTGGTCCAAAGTTAAAGATGAAAAGATGGCAAAGCAGTAAAACTGCTGATAACACTGGGTGATCTTTGATTGTTTTCTTTACACTTAAACAGAAGCTGCTGCACAGTCTTAATATTGAGTTTGGCCAAATCTATTACAGTTTTGTCTGGCTCTGGTTCCTGAATGGCTGTGCAGTTGTCAACCTTTGCCTGCCACAGATGTAGATGTATTCCTACCAACAACCCCCACTCCATTTCCAGGGCCAGGTTTTACGGTGGAAACTGATACAACCTCATGATCGGGCCGCTGTATAAATTATTCACGCATGACATGTTTTCGACATACAGTGCTCTGAAAGCTTTTCAATCATTCAGGGACTTTATATCTTAAAGATGTTTTTTTATCTCTGCCAGAATATAGAATTTTGAGAAATGTTTTCGGTGGGTGGTAATCTATATGGGTGTTATTATTGTAGAAACCTTAGATTTTGGGTGGGGTACATTTAATGACCAATGGATAACTTGCGATTTTTGCCATATTTCATAGCTAACGTGCAATTAGATTGCCCAGACACTGTGATGAAACTGATACATCACAGCAACAATAAAACAGATGGACTAAAATCGCATCTGCTACCACTTTCTGCATTGAAATACTGCAGACCATTACATGCATAATGATTTATAGGTTAATTCCTGAAATATCTTAATTTTTGTTGCTGTAGACAGAACGGACCCTCGCTAATGCCAACAACATCTGTTAAAACGAGCATTTAATTGTAAAGAATTTTAGAGCTGATTCTAAAGAGTCAGAAATGAGTGTCAAATGACCTTGTGTTCTCTTGAGATGGTAGTAATGAAAAGAAAATATTTCTGTATAGTGCGGTTAAATATAAGCAATAAAATTAAACTGGTAACTTTAAAATGCCCAATGAAAGCTTAAAACGGTGCTGTGCAAAAGCAGAGAAACGTCTGCTCTCAACTTAGGAGGAGGCATAAGGTTTAACAGTATCTGCTACTGGATCTTGAAAAACAAACCAAGGTTCTGCTTTCCACATCGTCCCAAAAATAGTTTTAATATTATTAAGGTATTAGCACCATTGCATGAAATCATAATACTAAAGGTTTTAAACTTCAAACCATAAAAAATGGATGTGTTAACGCAAGAAGGTTGGAGAGCCGTGGAGGATGGGATTGATGGTGGGAGGGAAGGGGTTAACTATTAAATTATTTAAGTTACTCTGGTTTGGATCTTTCCCTTAGATTCTTCATGTTCTTGCATTATTCAAACATGACCATACAATATGAGGGTTAAAAAAGAACCATATAATGATTAGAATATTATACAATACATCAGCATGCAGTAAAATCTACGGCTTTCCTATATTTTTGTCAGCCAGGGATTGTGGTCTTTGGTTGTCGTCTCTTTCCCCTTATTGGATTGTATTTAAGCTAATTGAATCATCTTTAAAGACCATTGATTGCTCCATTACTGTCCTGCCTGACAGTTTTTGATTTCAATTCATCCAGACCAGGTTCTCCTTACTTCACTTTAGCTCTCCTCCAATCACATTGGTTAACCTTTGACTTTCTCCATACATAATTTAAACTACGTTGAACAATCCTTGTTCAAGACGTACCAGGGCCCCATCCCCGACCTCTACCTCCGCTACATCGACAATTGCATTGGTGCTACCTCCTGCACCCACACACAAACTCACTGACTTCATCAACTTCACCAATAACTTCTATCCGGCACTCAAATACACCTGGACCATTTCTGACACTTCCCTACTATTTCTTGACCTCACTATCTCTATCGCAGGTGATAGACTTCTGACCGACATCCACTATAAACCCACTGACTCCCATGGCTATCTAGACTACACTTCTTCCCACCCTGCTTCCTGTAAGGACTCCATCCCCTACTTCCAATTCATCCGTCTACGCCGCATCTGCTCCCAGGATGAGATGTTCCACACCAGGGCATTGGAAATGTTCTAATTCTTCATGAAATGGGGGTTCCCCTCCCCTACTATAAATGAGGCTCTCACCAGGGTCTCTTCAATACCCCACAACACTGCTCTCTCTCCCCATACTCCCACTCGGAACAAGGGCATAGTCCCCCCAGTCCTCACCTTTCACCCCACTAGCCGTCACATACAACAAATTATCCTCCGTCATTTTCGCCACCTCTCACGTGACCCCACCACTCGCCACATCTTTCTATCTCCCCCCCCCCATCTGCTTTCCGCAAAGACAGCTCCCTCCATAACTCCCTGGTCAATTCTTCCCTTCCCACCCGCACCACCCCCTCCCCGGGCACTTTCCCTTGCAACCGCAGGAGATGCTACACTTGGCGCTTTACCTCCCCCCTTGACTCCATTCAAGGACCCAAGCAGTCATTCCAGGTGTGACAGAGGTTCACCTGAACCTCCTCCAACCTCATCTATTACATCCGCTGCTCTAGATGTCAGCTGATCTACATCAGTGAGATCAAGCATAGGCTTGGCGATCGTTTCGCCGAACACCTCCGCTCGGTCCGCATTAACCAACCTGATCTCCCTGTGGCTCAGAACTTCAACTCCCCCTCCCATTCCGAATCCGACCTTTCTGTCCTGGGCCTCCTCCATGGCCAGAGTGAGCACCACCGGAAATTGGAGGAGCAGCACCTCATACTCCGCTTGGGCAGTCTGCATCCCAGCGGCTTGAACATTGAATTCTCCAATTTCCAGTAGCCCTTGCTGTCTCCTCCCCTTCTCAGCTCTCCCTCAGCCCTCTGGCTCCTCCTCTTTATTTCTTCTCCCCCCCCACCCTACATCAGTCTGAAGAACGGTTTCGGCCCGAAACGTTGCCTATTTCCTTCGCTCCATAGATGCTGCCTCACCCGCTGCGTTTCTCCAGCACTTTTGTCTACCTTCGATTTTCCAGCATTTGCAGTTCCTTCTTGAACATCTAAACTTTGCAATATTACCAGGATTCTCAAATGCTCTCTAATCATAACATTCTTTACTTGATCCACTTCAGTCTTAGATCCAGCAATCTTCATACTCCGAAGAGCAAAGAACATACTGTAGTGTATATAATGGTAACTGTACCGTTAAGAATTGAGTACAAGAATGGTGTGATTTATGTCATGTGATATATTCATTATTTTATCAGTCTCCTGAATATGTGTTTGTGTTTGTGTATACTCAGATTACTTTTGTAAGATAAGGAAGACCCACACTGCAACGGCTTGACTGAAAACCTGTGCTTTGTTTCCATCCACATGCCATTGCCGTAATATCTTACACATAACTAAGAAATTACACCTCAGATTTTGTTTCTGTTCTCTGCCCATTTCCACCTCTGTAACATTGCCCTGTATTACCCATCTTTCAGTTCATCCCCTGCTAATTCTCTCATCTATGTCTTTATTGCTTCTAGACTTGGATATCAATGCATGTTTGGCCAGTAACTCTCCAAAACATGAGATTATCCAAACTCTGCATTCCATGTAGTAAATCGCACTTGTGCTTGTTGATCTACCACTGGATTCTTGTTAAGCAATATCTGGATTTTAAAATCTCCCCCCCCCCCCCCCCCTCCCCCCTTGTTTTATGGATCTCTCCATCTCTGTATTCTTACCCTGTCCTGTAACCTTCCAATGTATCTGTATTCCTCCATTTCTGGTCACTTCATTGCTGCCTGCAGGTCCCTTTGGGTTCATTCCTCTGATGGAAGTAACATCTGGAAATTACAATTCCCACTCCATCATGACCTGTTTGGGTGCACTGTACTTAAGGAGGTCAGAACTCATCGCATTCCCTTTGGACAAGGGGCAGTAGACAAAGTGAGTGAGTATAGGTACTTTCAAGGATAGAAGACCTCTCATTATTACAACAAGTTATTGAATGTGGGCTTACTGCCCAGAGTACACCATAATAATGTTTCAAGATATACAAGAAATTAAAGGGATATCAAACCTTAATGTTCAGATGGTTTCCAAATCAGGCCAATAAATAAAGATGGAGCATCATGACTCATTGATCAAGCAACAGTTGTTGTGCCTGCCGTTTTTCAGATACTGAGCCAGACCAAACGGAGGATATTTGAGGACAAAGGACATCTGTTGAATTCTTATCCCTCCATACTTGGTTGAGATCCAAATACAAGAGGTCGGGAATGTCATGCAGCAGCCGCTCAGAATCTTCATGCAACATTTCCGACTTGTCCAACGTCCGGTGGCGTGCAAGTGGTGAAATAGAGCAAGCCACCAGTTTCACCAACCAGATGCCTGTCCCGCTGAGTTACTCCAGCATTTTGTGTCTATTGACAAAATTTGATATCAAGCCACACCTTCAGGCTTCAAAATTATTCAAGCACATTATGTAACCACCATTCAGATATATTCAGGCATTTCATCCCAAAAACTAATCCAAATATTGATTGTTTTTTTCATGTTGAAAATTAAAGCGATTGAAATTTATTAAATACCAAAAACACAATATAAAAACTTCAATCTATTAAAACAACATCATAGGATATTAATCATTAAAGGATATTGAAATGATCATAATATCTCACAACTGTTCTCTTCCACTTAAATTAGTGCTGCACAGCACATGGTACCTAATCTAATTCAGTACAGGCTCTTCCAATGGATTCCTAAACACCCACAATTTGGTGCTCTGCCGCTGGACTCCATGAGAGGTTCATCATTAGAAAGCAGCTGGGAAAAGGCCAGCATACAACTGCCAGTGAGCTTAGCTCTTCAACATCTGTGCACCCGTGCACGGAAAGCACTAACGTGCTACACCTATTACAGGTAAATTCCCCACTAAATCCAACAGCTCCTTTGAAGCTGCCTGACCTGTTGGGTATCTTGAGCATTTTCATTTTTTGTTACACTACTCTTCACGTATAAAAAGCAAACTTCCCAAAAACTAAATTGCTTACTCAAGAGTGATAAGAACCATCAAGATAGTAACAAAAGGAACCTAATGGGCCTGTCCCAAAACATGACTTTTTCACCAAAAATGTTCAACATGTTGAAAATCCAGCGGCGACCAGAACAAGGTATGGCTCTTTGGGCGACTACTCACAATCATACAAGCTTCATCCCACGACATGTCGCCGGGGTGTCGCCTGTATAGTCGTGAGTAGTCTCTTCAGTCGCCCAAAGAGTTGTAGCGTCTTTCTGGTCGCCGTTGGATTTTCAACATATTGAAAATTTTCAGCAACCTGCAACAACCTATGACAGGTGCCGTCAGTCGCCGAAAAAAAGGCGCATAAGTGGGACAGGCCCATAACATCAGCTATAGAAACTATAGATACAAGGAACTGCAGATGATGGGTTATACCAAGGATAGACATAAAGTTCTGGACTAACTCAACGGGTCAGGCAGCATCTTCAGAGAAATAAAAAAAATGGTTGACACTTTGGGGGTGAACCCTTCTTCAGTGATAGTAGAGATCAAAACCTATTATTTTCTCCAGAGATGCTGCCTGACCCACTGAGTTACTCCAGCACTTAGTCTCTAACTAAATATCAGATATCTAGATGATTAACAGAGGTTAGTAAATTTCGTTCCTTTTTCATTTGGTTTCATAAATTATCTTCACTCTTTCTAGCAACCTCCCACATTCAGCAAATTCTCAGCATTTGCTTCATTTTTAATCCAATCTAGTTGTGATTCAGCCAGCTCAAACTTCTTGGACAAGGGTTGTTCTTCTGTAATCTCTGCACAGTAAGTGGTAAAATACTGCGGTATCCTGAGATCACGAATGGTGTGATAGTACATTTGCAAGTCCTTTCCCTTTCTGTAAACTCACAACATGCAACTCCTGGAAATAGAACAGATGCTGGGCTCAATCACAATCAACTTCCTGTCTCTGGGATAGGTCGTCTGTAGATGGGCCTATGCTAATGAAACTGGTTCCTACTCAAAGTCAAAAGAAACCAACAGGAAATGGCTGGGTTTCTTCCTTGTTTAAATTTGTTTAAAAAGGAAAATTTGTAAATTTGCTTGAATGACATTGTGAAACAAACACTCTTCATAACTCCAGCTTACAAGTAATTTTGTACACAATTTCTCTGGCTCTAATGGATTATTTAAACATCTCAATTCTCATTACCTCTCATATGTCCCAATTTCTTCCTCTTTTCATGTCCACCAGTTAAAAGCTATTTCAGTAATAGCAAATGCAAAATGGGTTTCTGCAATCAACTCGGGTTGGAACCGCAGATGAAAAGAATGCAGCCATATGGTTCTAATTGAGGAATAGACAAAATAATTTACCACACGGGAAGCTATGGACTAGGTTTCTACTCAATCATAAAAAGGACATTGCGCAAGAGATGGACAGAGGAGCAGTATTATTGGTACCCCCAGACCTGCATATGAATTATTTAAAGTATTACAGTTCAGAAAGCAAGAAGGGGAAAGTTTAACTCTGGTAAAAATTGTAAAATCTTCTAGATTCTGTAACATATGCTCTTATTTGATCTAAAATGATTATTTAAAAACAAATACATTTAAACTTACATTAAACCAATGTAAATAGGCTTGTAAATAAGGCAAAGTTACAGATAATTAACATTTTGCATCAACATGGTCTAATCTTTATTTGTGTAATAAATCCATTATGCAGCCAGAGGATCTGAAATTATATGAATATCGGTGATCATACAAGTCTAAAAGTTATAAATGGTAAAATTCTATGTTATTGCCATCAAGAAACTTCATGAGTGGAGTTAATTTATTATAAGTATAAGGACGCAATTTATTTGTTCTCTACACAAACCTTTTGCAGTTTTAAAGTATTAAAATGGGTAAAACATGTCTGAACATGGGACTGTTATGGGCCTGTCCCATTTGGTGATTTTTTTCGGCGACTGCCGGCGTCATATCAGTGTCGCCCAAAGATTTTGAACATTTCAAATTCTAGTGGCGATAAAAAAATGTTGCGACACTTGAAAAAACACCGCGCGTCAATCCGCCATCACGCCGGAATTTTTCGGTGACATGATACGCAAGTCAATGATGCCGGCAGTCGCTGAAAAAATCGCCAAGTGGGACAGGCCCTTAATTGTTCAAATATCTTCTATGCAATTTATAAGATGATAGGTTAATTTAACAAAATGTTAGAAATATTCAAATGGAGCAAAATGTTTGAAAAAATCTAATGTTTGAGTTTGTTGACTTTCATCTATTAGTTAATTTATCTCCTCAGGTATAGGTGACAAACGTTGTAGTAGGAAGTTCTTTACCTGCATTTAAACCAAGAGAGAAAAGTCCTTTGATTATGAGCATATTGGTTATGACATAGCTTCACATGTGGACTTTTTTTGCCTTTGGACAGGAAGTTCTCATTTCCTAATTCCAGTGTCAGATCCATTTATTTGACATGACAAGGGTATATGTTGCACTCGAATTCTGTCAAACAAATACCAGAAAGGCTACCGAATTTTCTGATTGATGGTAATATAAACAGAACTCGGGAATATACCCATTAGATTAAACAAACTGCTACAAACTCTGTAAATATCCTCTACAGCAGAAGTTCTATAACACAACAGAAGCATCTTAAACTAACTATTAGAGTAACAGTTATGTGATATTTCATGTGAAAGCTCTGATTGAAGTAGTTTTCTGCTACTCATGGCCATTTTCCAAAATGTATCACTTCCAAAAGTGTGTGACATGCTTTAAAAAAGTGGATCTGAGCCTTCATTTAGAAAGAAAGAAGTGCAGATGCTGGTTTATACCAATGATAGGCACAAAGTGCTGGAGTAATTCAGGGCGTCAGGCAGCATTTCTGGTGAAAAAGGACAGGGACGTTTCAGGCCCTGTGAAGACCTTTGTCAAACTGAAAGGGTCCCAACATGAAAAATCACCTGACAATATTCTCTAGAGATGTTGCCTGACCCACTGAGTTACTCCAGCACTTTGTGTCTATCTCTGAGTCTTCCTTTGTTGCATGTATGTTAATCGGAATATTTTGTGCTCTCAAAGCAGGATGGGAATTTTAGGTCATAGAAACATAGAAACATAGAAATTAGGTGCAGAGTAGGCCATTCGGTCCTTCGAGCCTGCACCGCCATTCAATATGATCATGGCTGATCATCCAACTCAGTATCCCGTACCTGCCTTCTCTCCATACCCTATGATCCCCTTAGCCACAAGGGCCATATCTAACTCCCTCTTAAATATAGCCAATGATCTGGCCTCGACTACCGTCTGTGGCAGAGAGTTCCAGAGATTCACCACTCTCTGTGTGAAAAAAAAGTTCTTCTCATCTCGGTTTTAAAGGATTTCCCCCTTATCCTTAAGCTGTGACCCCTTGTCCTGGACTTCCCCAACATCGGGAACAATCTTCCTGCATCTAGCCTGTCCAACCCCTTAAGAATTTTGTAAGTTTCTATAAGATCCCCTCTCAATCTCCTAAATTCTAGAGAGTATAAACCAAGTCTATCCAGTCTTTCTTCATAAGACAGTCCTGACATCCCAGGAATCAGTCTGGTGAACCTTCTCTGCACTCCCTCTATGGCAATAATGTCCTTCCTCAGATTTGGAGACCAAAACTGTACGCAATACTCCAGGTGTGGTCTCACCAAGACCCTGTACAACTGCAGTAGAACCTCCCTGCTCCTATACTCAAATCCTTTTGCTATGAAAGCTAACATACCATTCGCTTTCTTCACTGCCTGCTGCACCTGCATGCCTACTTTCAATGACTGGTGTACCATGACACCCAGGTCATAGGGTGGAGTAACCAGAATCCTCTCTTAATGCTTCTAATTTAGAGTAATAACTATGTAAATAGTTTCAATCTCACTGGCTAACAACATCATCAAAAATAAAAAGACTCAAAATGCTGAAGGAACACAGTGGGTCAGGCAACATCTCTGGATAGGCGATGTTTTGGTTCGGGTTTCAGATTGATTACGGGGGAGGTGGAAAAGAGGAGGGGCAGGACAGAACATGGGCAGTGATAGTAAATACATGTAAATTCTTGGGATGTCAGGACTTTCAAGAAAGACTGGATAGACTCGGTTTGTACTCGCTAGAATTTAGAAGATTGAGGGGGGGGGAGATCTTATAGAAACTTACAAAATTCTTAAGGGGTTGGACAGGCTAGATGCAGGAAGATTGTTCCCGATGGTGGGGAAGTCCAGAACAAGGGGCCACAGTTTAAGGATAAGGAGGAAATCTTTTAGGACTGAGATGAGAAAAACATTTTTCACACAGAGTGGTTACTCTGGAATTCTCTGCCACAGAAGGTTGTTGAGGCCAGTTAATTGGCAATATTTAAGAGGGAGTTAGATGTGGCCCTTGTGGCTAAAGGGATCAGGGGGTATGGAGAGAAGGCAGGTACGGGATACTGAGTTGGATGATCAGCCATGATCATATTGAATGGCGGTGCAGGCTCGAAGGGCCGAATGGCCTACTCCTGCACCAATTTTCTATGTTTCTATGTTTCTAAAGGGGTTTTCTGATAGGCAGATTTTTGGACAAAGGTCAGACAGCCTTTTCTAAGGCAGAGATAGATAGATTCTTGATTAGTACAGTTGTCAGAGGTTATGGGGAGAAGGCATGAGAATGGGGTTAGGAGGGAGAGATAGATCAGCCATAATTGAATGGCAGAGCAGACTTGATGGGCCAAATGGCCTAATTCTACTCCTATTACTTATGACATTATGACAACCGTGAGCCTGAAAAGATGAAGAGTTGTGAATTGTGAAACGAGGGGAGAAAAGATGCGAATTGGGTATCATTAAAAATGTGTGCTACCAGTATTGCACACTAACAGCTCCCACATGAAGTTTAGGAGTGTGGAACCTTGCCCAGGTGTAATTCCTGACCATCTCTCTCTGGGCCACATATATCATAATCACAATAATCATAATCATACTTTATTAGGCAAGTATGTTTTGCATCATACGAGGAATTTGATTTGCCATACAGTCTTACCAATAAAAAGCAACAGAACACACGAAATACATTTTAACATAAACATCCACCACAGGAGGGTAAAGCTACCTTATTTGTATTTACTTTAATGCTTCATCAATAATTCTTGGTGCTTTGATGTATTAATAATTGATATATTGTTTATTTTTTAAATGATTTTAGTATTGTTTTAATCATTTACATCCTCTGTGAAGGGCTTTAAAAAACTTTGAAAGTCAGAAGTGTTGTATGGTCTTGACAGCTTTAACAGGGCATGAAGCTCCAACCCCATCTTTACCTTCCGTGAAAGGCCACCCGAGAATTATAGGGACAAGTCGTTGGATTACATCTCCTGATGCCTCATCCTTGAGTGTGGAAAGTCAGCTAATTTCAGCACACTGCCAGATCAGTGAGAGTGGGTGGTCCTGCAATATTGGGCCCCTAAAATGATCACACAGAAGGCAAAAATAAAACCTATCTTCAGGTAGAAATATTGCATTCAATTCCACAGCCATGACGATTAGTATATTGTACTTAATTATGGATGCATCATGAAACCTACTTCCCAATAGTCTCCCATGACTTGGCTTGGGGCGTACTGCTTTATTAAAGGTGTAGAAGCTAACATTTGATAGGGCTGACAATGGGCACAGGAATTAATCTGCATATAATGCTTGCAATGCAAGCATTAGGCCAGACGGCTGGTTTTCGTGATTGTGGTCTGCAGCCTGCATTAGTTTAGTTTAGTTTAGTTTATTGTCACGTGTACTGAGGTACAGTGAAAGGCTGTTGTTGTGTGCTAACCAGTCAGCGGAAAGATAATCGAGCCATTCACAATGTACAGATACAAGATAAATGGAATAACGTTTCGTGCAAGTTAAGGGCCTGTCCCACTTGCATGCGATTGTGTGCGTTTGGCGCGACCAACCGGAAGCAGAGGTCGCGCGAAGTTCGCGCTAAGTTCACGCTAACTTCGCGCTAAGTTCGCGCGTGACGTCATTTACGTCATGCTTACACATCAGCTGGGCAGGAGGCGGGCTGACAGAAGTTGGGCGTCGTACGACGTCGGGCGGTGACTTCATCACGCAAAGCCACGCCGGGTGGTAACGTCATCACGCAACGCCACGGGCTAGGCGTACGCTGTCAAGATGCTGCGTACGCCATCAAGATGCTGCATACATCATCAAGACGCTGCGTATGACCGCAATGCGCCTGCGTTGGTGTGCGAAGATTTTGGTCACTGCAGGAATTTCGGAGCCCCGCGCGATGTCGGGACCAGCCCCGCACAACATCCCCCTCCACGCTTCTAAGTGGGACCGGCCCCGCGCGGCCATACAGTTTTCGTAAGCCTCAAGCTACCACGAGGTCGCGTAATTTGCGAGCCAAGGTCCCGTAAGTTTTCTACGGCGCATCTGTAGAAGTTTGTGAGAGTTGTTAGGGACATGCCGAACTTCTTAAGCCTTCTAAGGAATCCAGATTACCCAGTGGCTGCAAGCTCAGTAGAGGGCCCATAGCATGTTCTGCCAGTATGTTAATGGCAACAGAGTTGCTGCAGCAATGGCCCATCCTGCTTTGGAGCATGCAAGAAGGCACAACATAGGGTGGGAGTGGAAGAGCAGGCAGCAAGGAAACAGGTGGAGACGGAGAAGGAAGTATTCTGTCCACAGGGGGCCACGCGGTTACAAAGCATGTCATTACCAGTACAGGATCTGCAACCTCTTTCAGATACTGTGGGTAGCTAAAACTAACAAATGACGCCACTTTATCAAACCAATGAAAGGCTTACAATTTAAGGTAACGTGGCTTCGTTTTACTGGAAAATTCCTGCTGAACATTATTGGAAAATAAAGAGAGTACATCATTATGTGGTGCATTTCTTAAAGTGGTACAAAAGTAAAACAATATTGATAGCTAATAATAAACGTCTTATTCAACATGTACAGTCCATAAATTTACGTAATCTCCTTCGCAATCGTCACTATGGTGGAGAATGCAATTGAAGGCCTTTGTTATTATAAGGCCTTGTATGTTGCATGAGATCTCATGGAAATTGCATTTTCCGCTGACATGCACTTTCAGTGACCCACCAAGCTGAGAGGAAATATTTCAGCTGATTATCTTTTCTTGACTAACAAATATTCAAGAAAATTAATTCCTGCTAATTTTCTGACTCTGCGCAGTCTGTTGGTTTCATTACCAATTGGTTCGTGATCACTGGATAATCCAGACACACTGGTAAAAATCCTATATTTCCATACAATAAAAAATGAAACTTGACTTACTGTTCATGGTGGTCCTAATAATACCGAGACAGAATAACAGAATGCAATTCCCAAAATACTGGTTAAATAAAAGGAACATTGCATGCTAAAACAGAAGTGGACTAACTGAGTGTAAATCAGAGCCTTATCCATAGTGTACACGATTCAGGCTTGGATTTGTGAGGTCCCTTGGCAATCAAGAGCTTAGCTCATGGCGAACTGTGGAAGTAAAAAAAAGTTATTTTTAATCCTTTGTCATTATTGGAGTCCCTTGTCCAATAACATTTCATGCATGCTTTATTTCAGCAAGGACTAATAAGGGTACACTTTCTGATCTGCCTATGAAACTGCTTTTGGATATTTGTGTGTGGAATTCGTTCAGCAGCAAACAGACATGCAACAGAAGAAGTCAAAGTATGTTTAATTTGCATCACTGCTTGCTGCTAAAGAAACAAAATAGGAACCCATTAATCCAGTTGGAGAGCTATCGGTTCTATTATTTTCACTGATGTGTCCGTTAACAACTGCCGGCACCTCCATGTAGAAACTATGCCTGGGAAAAAAAGTTGAGATCCAGTTAACCCAAGCACTTTGCAATAGAAATTAGACCTTGTTTTGCCCATGTTATGTGCAAAATAGATCCCAGTGGGCCCAACAGAGGTCTCATAGACATATGGCCCCATTCTAAGCAGCTTTGCTTAGAATGGGGCCAGCATCTTAAACTAGAACAAGAGGCCTGGCATTTATTTAGCAAACCTTTATTATACACTGAGGTCCGAGACTCATTATTGAGCAGACATGCCATCAGTGTCACATTGCACCCCTTTACTAGGCCATGACTGGTGGGGCTTCAGTAAAAGGTATTCTGAGGAGAGTTGAATGAGAGGGTGCTGAGGCACCAAGGAGCAAAGTTTCCATTGGCGATCTATGACTGAGTGGAGGAGAAATGCCTTCATGTTTGAGAGTTCTGAGCCTTTGTATTTCTCTTACGACAGTGAGCAAGGGATGCTCCAGTATGCTCAAAACTGAATTGTTTAGATCTGGGGGCTCTAAGGGAATCAAGGTAAAAAGGTTCAAGTGAAAAGTGGACTATGAGCCAAATTTCCTTTTCCTATGGAGCATTTACATATGGGAGTAATTCAAATTATTACATATTTTCAGAGCATAAACATTATTGCAGTTACAGTAAGTAAAATGCTTCTGATACTGATAATAAATCTTGTATTGCTCTGGTCAATTTTGATAACCAAATATATTAAGGAATGTGGGGAAAGATTTTGTATGGAATTGGATGATCTCATCAAATTCTTGCGCCTGTCCCAAAGTTCTAACCTCCGAGATCAGCACTGGTCAGCTTGGTCGGCTGAACGGAAGGCCTGGTGGATCGTGGCCTGCAGGAGGAGGTCGCTGAGCCAGTCCTCTGCTCGTTGGATCGGCGGACTGCCGGCTTGGATGGGGGAGGCCTACGTGCTGGCCCCCGCTCGTCCCCCGAAGACCAGAGGATGGAGCCAGCAATGTGGGGTGAGGAGCAAGGCTGCTTGGAGAGGAGAGGGAACCGGGATCAGGCGCCTTTGTGGTCGGCTGCAGGAGGCACCCTCGGTGCACAAAGGTGGATGGGTAAAGAGGGTATGTGGCCACCAAAAGAAAGAGATGACTGGAGACCCCCAACAGCATTGGACTTGCCCGGACCAGGCACCATTCATAAGAACTAGAGCGTGGAGAATGGCACCAAAACATGGCGCCTCTTGCATGCGGGCTCAGCAAACTACATCCGTACACTTGCTAATTAAGGATTGGGGATATGGTCATACTCTACAAGACTGTTTGTAAGACAAAGAATTTCATTATGTTAGCACTTTGCACATATGACAATGAAAGCAACATGGTAACATTGAAGTAATTGCTAGATCAAGTGAAATAGGAACTCAAACTTCAAATCAATTCTGGACTCCATATGAAGAACAGAATTAGTTTCAAGTTTGAGTTTATATTTGGGATTCACAAAATGTACTATACAGCAGTTTCTCAAACATGCCCATACCAGCCTACATCACAGCGTGCTCTGGTGCCCTAAATTGCTCATGGGTAGATTACATTTCTGCAGAGTTTGAAGTGGTATATGATCTCTCTTGCTTAGACAGGACCTTTTCTTTTTCAAATATTTTAAAAAGCATATGTGTATATATACAGTAGGTTAGACACAAAATGCTGGAGTAACTCAGCGGGATAGGCAGCATTTCTGGATAGAAGGAATGGGTGACATTTAGGGCCGAGAAGCTTCTTCAGACTGAGAATCAGGGGAGAGGGAGACACAAGATTTGAAAAGTATAGGCTGTCCCTTCATTTTTTCATGGTGAAATATCAATAAACTCAGTAGGTGATGTCAAGCGTATATCATACTCATGAGTCCAAAAGTAGCTAAAGGGAAAGAGTAGGGAATTAGCATGTTCATTGACAACCACAGGGTATTCTGATAACTTTGAAATTCCAACATGAAAGAAGGCATTGGAATTGATGGTGATTTGGAAAATATTTAAGAATGACAAAAAATGGGAGAGAACATATTTTGCATAGAAAAGGTGATCAAATACTCCATCTGTGTAGTCTTTTAAGTTCCTGGGAACCATCATCTCCAAGGACCTTAAATGCGGGGCCACCATCGGCTCCACAGTCAAAAAGGCACAACAGAGGATGTATGTCCTGTGTCAGCTGAGGAAGCACAATCTGTCACAGGCAATGATGGTTCAATTCTATACGGCCATCATAGAGTCTGTCCTCGCCTTCTTCATCATAGTCTGATTTGGCTCAGCATCCAAGCACGACATCCGAAGGCTGCAGCGAATCAGCCGATCAGCTAAGAAGGTTATTGGCAGCAACCTTCCCTCCATTGACGAACTGTACACTGCAAGGGCCAGGAAACAAGATCATCTCTGACCCCTCTCACCCTGGCCACAAACTCGTTGAATCACTTCCCTCTGGAAGTCGACTCCGGATTGTCAAAGCTGCCACAGCCAGACATAAAAACAGCTATTTTCCACGAGTAGTAGCTCTACTCAATAATCAAAAATCTGTAGCCTCCTTTTGCACTGGTATTTCATTTAATTCACGTGTTTAGTCGATAATGTTTTATTATTAATGTTTAATGTTTTATGTGACATTCCTTTTATTTTTTTTAAATATTTTTATTAGAAGCAACGTACAGTAGTATAAACCGCAGCATATGACAAAATACATTTAATGTACTTCGTCCATTTTAAATTTAACAAGAACGAAATAGAACAAGAGAGAAAGAGCGAGAAAAAGTGAGTGAAAGAAATAGTGAATGCGTCATTCCTAACTGTCACTGTACATCATGTTGTCACCTGCGGGTGGAGCACCTCGGCAAATTCCTTGTATGTGAATACTTTGCCAATAACTTGTTCATAATTCATAATAATTCATAATCTGTACAAGAACCAACAACAATCCACATCAACCTTGTGCAAGGCTTCTGCAAGATGCCACAGACTGAAGGTCTCGTGGTTGCAGTCAGGATAATGGCCATTCAACTCCATGACGGTTCTGTATCTGGTTAAATATCAGAAGCAGATTAAGGAAGTGGACGTGTTTTCAGTTGCAGGTCTGGATAGAGTGGATGTGAAAAGGATGTTTCCAGTAGTGAGAGAGTGTATGACCAGAGGGCCCAGCATCAGAATAAAAGGACGTTCCTTTAGAATGGAGATGAGGAGGAATTTCTTTAGCCAGAGGGTGGCGAATCTGCAGAATCCATTGCCACAGATGGCAGTGGAGGCCAAGTTCTTTGAAAGCAGAGATGTCAGGAAGTCAAAAGGTACGGGGTGAAGGTAAGAGAATGAGGTTGAGAGGGAAAAATACATCAGCAATGATCGAATGCCAGCACAGGCTCGATGGGCCAAATGACCTAATTCTGCTCCTATGTCTTATGGACATATCACGGCAGCAAACAGTATCATAAAGAAATATATTTTTCATCAATTCCATGTGGTATCATAGAAATAGATGCATAGAATCAGAGACTTATTCAACACAGAAATAGGCCTGAATATAGACACAAAAAACTGGAGCAACTTAACGGGTCAGACAGCATCTCTGGAGAAAAGGAATAGGTGACATTTCGAGTCGAGACCCTTCTTTTGACTGAGAGTCAGTGGAATAGGCGAGAGATATTGACTGATATAGAGAGATATAGACAAATCAAAAATATGTGGAGTGGTGATAAAGGAAACGGCCTTTGTTAGCTGTCAGGGTGAAATCACAGACAATCTCTGGAGAAAACGACTTGGGTGGAGAATAGGTGACATTTCGAGTCATATAACCATATAACCATATAACCATATAACAATTACAGCACGGAAACAGGCCATCTCGACCCTTCTAGTCCGTGCCGAACACATAATCTCCCCTAGTCCCATATACCTTCTCACGTTAAACCTATGCTCTCAAGTATTAGACATTCCTATCCTGGGAAAGAAAGACTGTGACTATCTTTGCCCCTCATAATTTTATGAACCTTCATAAGGTCACCCTTCAGCTTCCCTGGAAAAACATCCCAGTCTATCCAATCTCTCAAGCAAGCAATCATACTGCCGCTGATCATTGCGCAGTTGAGAACAAGTCACCATATGCTGAAACTATCTGCACGGTCCAGCCCGGAGAGATGCTGAAATACAATAGCTCATGGCAACTCTGACTTTAGAGATTTTAGAAATACAGCATGGAAACATGCCCTTCAGTCCACCGAGTCCACGCTGGCCAGCAAAGACTGGCCACACTCACTATACTAACACACTAAGGACAATGTTTAAAACTTACTGAATCCAATTAACCTACAAACTTTATGTCTGTGGAGTGTGGGAGGGAAACAGCACACCCGGAGAAAACCCGCGTGGTCACAGGGAGAACGTTCAAATTCAGCACAGGAAGCACCTGCAACCATAGTGCCACTGTGCCACCGCTGACTTTGACTACCATTGGCAATGTAGTCCTTGCCTTGATCTAGAATTACAGATGCAACTGGAGCTGTTGACAAATTTCAGCGTGGACAGCGTTACTGAAGTCCAGACCTCTCACACAACATTTGTTGCTGGGATCCATGTACTGATGTTGCTATCTGATAAGCCTAGTTGGTTATGGCTTGCTGGTAGAAGCCTTTCGTCACCAACTCCATCTCTTTATTCTTTTAAGAATGTGTTCTGTTCTTGCCATTGCTTCTTCTCCAAGGGAATGTGCAAAAATCTGGAAGTAATGTTGTGGTGTAAAGAAAGAGAAAGAGAGACACAAAGTTCTGGAGCAACTCAGTGGGTCAGGCAGCATCTCTGGAAAAAAGGCACAGTCGACATTTCAGGTCCGAACACTTCTTTAGACTGAGGAGGGAGGGGAAGCAAATGGATGTAGGAAAAGCCCAGAACACATCAGGGACAGCAACAGATGGCCAAGGAAAGGTGGAGCTCATAATGGCGCATTATTGGCTGGGGAAGTGGTGAGAGCAGGGGAGAGGAGCAAAGGCGAGAAAGAGAGATTGGATTAAGAAAGAGTGCTTGACATTAGAAAACAACCAGAGATTAAGATTGATATTTTTAAACCCCCTTGAAAAGTTCAAAACCAGAAAGAACTAGACTCTACACTTGAAATAATGCTGTGCCAATGATATTGATTGGCAAAAATTAACAATTGTCGCATTACTAAATAGGGTGGTTATTTGTTGAATTAAATTTATGGTCAGGTTTAATTTACATTTGTTACGTATAAATACAACTTCATGACAATCATTAATTGCTATACTACATGGAAGGAGGCCATTCTGCCAATCAATCCTATGCCAGCACTGGCAACCACCAACTACCCCAGAGCTTGAAAGTGGAATAAATCCCTTCAGTACTTTGTACACATGCCCTGTTCACATCAGCAACTTTAAAGATTTCTGTGAAACAACAGCCATCTGGATGATGACATCACTTGCCTGCAATAATCAATCAGCAACGAGCCAGCAAGCAGTTACTAAATCCATTAAGCAGTGTTGTTGGGACTCTACCTTCTGCTGACCACTTGTTCAGTCGGTGTGACGTTAAGATAACCCATTTTTTGGGGTGTTGAGTATCTCTAGTGTCAACAGTGAACTTCTGGCAGATATGAGGTCTGAACTCACCAATACTCCCACCAATGTGGCATTTGGCATGAAACGCCCACAGCATATGACATGCTGGGAATAATCTGATATTCTTAGTCCCAAAACAATGGGTCTTAATAGCCTTCTTGTAATGTGAAACCCATAGCTGCATTGTACTTTGTCTGCAGCCTTCCCGGATTTTTGTATGGCTTATTGTATGGATTTACTATTATTACACCTCTATTTTGCCACAAAATCAAATATTACACAGGGCCAGAATTGGCAAATATTCCACAGGGCCAGCATCTGACCACATCTGCGCCTCATTAGATTTGACCCTGCACCCCTTCAATTGAAGAAAGTATACCCTTAAGATGACTGACAATGCAAGCTGATTTAAATGCAGCGTCCCAAAAAGACATCTGGCAGTGGAGTGGACCAGAAAACCTGCTGTGAATCTCCTATAACAATTAGATTGAGGGATTGGTTAATAACCAGCAGAAGGATTGAGGAGGTTGAACTCCATGCTTAATCAAGCACAGAAAGTGAAACAAAGAAAGGGAAAGAGAGATTGGAGTTTCTCCAGCTTTTCTGTGTAGCAAGTTTGAAAGCAAATAAAAAATAAGATTTGATATTTGATTTGAAAGGTTCAAAACCAGAAAGAATGAGTCTCTACACTTGAAATAATGCCAGTCTGATGATATAGATTGGCAGCTTTTAACAAAAGGCAAGTGTGTTATTGTCATACAGTATGTCCCAAAATGCAACAATGAAATTGTTACTTGCAGTAAGACAACAGATATGTAAACATAGTACTTCACCATAATAAACACCAAAAGAAGATATATATATATTTACATATATATATAAATAAATAAAAATAAAACAATAGTGCAAAGACAAAAACAATGTCCTAAGACCATGTAGTTCAGAGTTGATTTGCAATGTTTAGTAGACTCTTGATTGTTAGGAAGCAGCTACTCATGAACCTGGGCATTACAATTTTCAGGCTCCTATATCTTCTTCCTGATGGCAGGAGTGAAATGATAGTGTGGCCATGGTGGTGTGGGTCTCTGATTGCCTTTTTGAGCCAGCGACTCCTGAAGATTCCTTCGATGGTGGGGAGGTCAGTACCGATGATGGACTATGCAATGTACACTACTTTTTTGCAGTCTTCTTTGTTCCAGGGCATTAAGGTGCTAAACCAGGCCATGTTGTAACCAGTCAATATGTTCTCCACTGGAAACTAGTAAAGGTTCAAGAGAATAGTCATTAACATACTGTTTCTCCTCAATCTTTCAAGGAAGTAGAGGTATTGATGATTGCATCAATGTGCTGCTTCCAGAACAAATCTCCAGAGAAATGCACACTTAGGAATTTGACGTTTTTGACTCTCTCCACCACTGTCGATGAAGACAGGCTTATGGATCCTTGGCCTTCTTCTTCCAAAGTCAACAATCAGTTCCTTTGTTTTACTGACATTAAGAGCAAGGTTGTTAATCACATCACTAAATTAGTTGTTTATTGATGGGATGAAATTTCTGGCCAAATTTAGTTCACATCTGCTGTGTACATCTATAACTTCATGACATTCACCTCTTTCCATATCAAATGGAAGCAAGCCATTCTGTCAATCAAGGCCACGCCAACTCTCACAAGAACGCCCATCAATGCCATTCCTCAACCTATTTCTGCAGCTTATTCTCACTCGCATGCCCATCAACTCCCCCCGATTCTCCTACCACTACATACACAAGTTTTTGTTTTCAGTAGTCAACCGGCACATCCCACCATGATTTGTAAGGAAACCGGCGAACAAGGAGAATGTGCAAACTTCACACAGGCAGCACCACAGGTCAGGATCAAACCCGGATCACTGGAGTTGTAGGGATGCAGCACTATCTGCTGTTTTACCACAAGGAGATTTACTAGAATGTTGCCTGGGTTTCAGCAACTAAGTTACAGAGAAAGGTTGAACAAGTTAGGGCTTTATTCTTTGGAGCGCAGAAGGTTAAGGGGGGACTTGATAGAGGTTTTTTAAATGATGAGAGAGATAGACAGAGTTGACGTGGAAAAGCTTTTCCCACTGAGAGTAGGGAAGCTTCAAACAAGGGGTACATGACACCTGCTTCATGGTATTACAGGGCACTGAAGTTTACAGGAAGGCATGAACGGGGGTGAACTTCTTTACTCAGAGAGCGGTAGCTGTGTGGAATGGTGCTTCCAGTGAAAACGGTGGAGACGGGCAGGTTCGTTTTTCAAAGACCCCTTTACAAAATAAATGGATAGTTATATGGATGGGAAGGGAATGGCAGGGTTATGGTCTGAGCGCAGGTATATGGGACTAGGGGAGATTATCTGTTCGGCACTGCTAGAAGGGTCGAGATCCCGCCGATGATTTCGTGCTGTAATTCCGTTATATGGTTATATGGTTCTATATAAGCTTTGATTACTCTGCATATTCTCTCCTTCTCTTTTTACTTTTTATTTCTGCCTCACACGCCGGAGTTACTCCAGCATTTTGTTGTCTAGCCACCCATCTACTTGTCTCCTGATGTTATTGTGTTATTTTCTACTATGTACCAGTGAGCACCAGTATGCTTACCATCATTATAGCAGCACAGGGGGGAAATTACAATGTCAAGACCTTATCTGTTTGAATGCTCTTGAGTTGCTACTTTTACCTATTTCAGTATGAATCTGAATCTCAAAATAGTAAGATTAAACGAGAACTTACCAGTTCTAAGTTTGATCGTTATTTTATGAGGAGTACGTTGAGGGAATACGTGAAGAACCCCGCCAGGACGCATGCGTGTCATTCTTCAAAGCAGCGGTGTGAAATCACAGATAACTGTAATGACTGAATATAGTAAGATTAGAGAAGAAAATACCAGTTGAGTATATGATCTAGGGTGGGAGCGGAGGGCACGTATTCCCTCAACGTACTCCTCATAAAATAACGATCAAACTTCGAACTGGTAAGTTCTCGTTTAATCTTACTATTTTACTTCGGAGTCACATGAGTGACTACGTGAAGATTTCAAAGCTCTGTGATTTCATGCCGTGGAAACGAGTCCATGAAACACATCTGCCTTAATTGACTGTGGGAGGAATTGTGTTAACATGTTTAGACATGAATCCAACATTGAAATCCATGATAAATTGTTAACAACAAATTATAGCCCCTATTTATGGGGTGAAATTATATTACAGAACTTAAAATTGACTCTGCAAAGTTCCAGTTTAACTACTGGTTTGTGGTAGAATAGTTGGAACATTTTCCCCCTGATCCATCCTGCTGTCTCGAGGATTTGGTTCATTGGTACATCCAACTCCATAGCTGCCGATGTAGTTGCAGCCCTGGTGGAATAAGATTTGAATATGTTAGTATCCACCCCAGCTGTTGTTAAAACCTGTTTCAGCCATCTGGAAATAGTTTGAACCAACACTTTTTATGGGTTTGTTTGTGACTGATTAGTAGTGCCATCTCATAGCCTCAGATGTTTTTGGTGTTCTCCATATAGAACAATAATTGTCTTATTATACAGAGACGATATTTGTAGGGTAATCCCTACATTCTATTTTGAGGCCTGATGATCCCGGTCTGTTCTGTTTGACTAATTCGTAATATGAAACGTTATATTCCTGTTGAAGAAGTCATATAGTCCAGCCTTAACTTATGTACGACTGTACCCTTAGTGCCGTGACCAAAGCCATCAGCATGAGTGTTTTGTGCGTCAGTCTTTGCAGGGATAGAGCTGTTGATGGAGACCAATTCCTTAGCAACGTTAGGGCAATACTCATATCCCATTTAGAGAGTACCTGGTTCTTGGGGATTGATATTAAAAATTCCCCTCATATGTTTGGTTACCAGGGGTGAGTCTCAACAGAATGACGCTCTGATCCTCGCCATAGATATGTTGAAAGGGCACTTCTGGCGCAGTTAATGGCACTGTAACTGAGCCCCTCAGCATAATGGAGGCCTGCCAGGAATTCGAGAACAGACGTTATGTTCATCAAACTTAGGTGATGTTGTTTCTGTGACAATATATCTCCCATTTCCTGTTGTATACCAGATATAGTTTTTTGGTGGACTGTCTGTGGCCCGCTGAGATAATGTTCAATGTTCGGTCCGCCCTTCCCAGTTGCAGTAGAGGTTTCTTTAGACTCTACAAATTGATAGGTTTGTTGTTTTTGACATGGATGGGTTCCCCTGTTACAGGATGAACCAATAATCTGGTTGTTTCAGGATGGTGATGCATGGTTAAAACCCATGTTGAGTATCACAGGGAACCATGGTTAAGTAGGCCAATCGGCATTACCAATTAACAGACGCTGAGCCTTGTTGTATTTTTTGTAATACCCGACTGATGATGCAGAAAAGGAGAGAATGCATAGATAAACAATTGCCCCCTCAATGTAGTGAAATGCATCTGAACCTGCTGTCCCAGGGTCTGGTTCCCAAGAAACACAGTTTGGTAACTGGTGATTAAGTGACCTGATGTATGTCACTGAATTTTGGATTACCTGGTAGGTAAGTAGCTGATATTCCAATATTTCTCTGGATACACCATTACCAAATTGTATTAGTCAGATTGTCACTCTATAGTCTAACACGCTGGCGATTTATCCCAGAGCAGTAGACTTTAGGCCATAGAATGTACCCCACATTTCCAGGTAGTTTATGCCCAGTGTCTGTGATAATGATGCCTCCTGTGCCTTCATCTACCTCCACAGATGGAGATGGAAATTGGTAGTACCCCAACCAAGCGCACTGGCATCAGTTTGTAGCACTACTAAGGGTTTGCTGATAACGATAGGGTTGGAACAATGCCGAATGTTATCCCTCCACCATTTTAATTCCATAAGTTTTGATTGGTGGCTTATTGGTCTGTCAAAATGACCAGTATTAACTTTGAGTGTTTGTATTTTTGCCCTTTGTAGATTTTTGGTAATACAAAGGTCCAAATTGTGTGGCTGGAAAGGCAGACACAATATGCCAATTATACTTGCTACCAATCTGATAGATGGTTCACTGATGTCAGTGGGGTTGTTGCAGGCCTCAGTTAAGACTGTAGCCTTGTCCTTTGGTAAAGTCACCGACATGTGAGCTGTCAATAGTGAACCCCAAATAATCCATTATGTTGGTAGGCATTAGTTTAGATTTAACTGGATGGATGATAACCCCAGTTTTCACCCAATTGTATGGTGGCTGTTACAGCTAGTTAGGCCAACTCCAAAGTTATGCCCACAATTAGTATGATCATATGATTATGTATTTGGTAGAGCTCTATACTGCCAGAGCTGCCCCATCCAGTTGAATTTTTTTAAATAACGTTTGTGATCAGTCCGTGTAGGCACTGAATAGTAAGCATCTTTTAGGTCGATGCTAGCCATGGAGTAGCCTTTGGAAATCAGTCCTTTAGCAGTTACCAGTTCCCATTTTGTACTGAATATATAGTACAATGTATTCAATTTGGTCAATTTGATGATGATGCGACTGTCACCATCTATTTAGTTTTGGTAAAGATATAAGACACAAATTCCAGCCAATCGTGTTGGGTTTACCCATTACCCCTTTTGCACAATTCAATGGTATATCCCTGGATACTGCTTAGGATATAAGTGTCTGTAGTTAATATACACCATGTATCCAAAAGAGTGTAATCTTCCACCAATGTGTGTATTATCCACTCTTCCTATAATTTGTAAGGGACCAGACCCACCTACCTCCATTGTTACCAGTGGAAGTTTGCTTCTTCTGTGTGGTCTTTGTGGAGGTTGAGGCGCCGGTGTCTGGGTTTGTTTTTGGGTTGGGGGTTTGCGCATCTTCCAGAAAGGCCGGTCTGGGCTATGGTCTAAAAGACCGCTGTCCTGTATGCCTGGCCTTTGAGCTTTCACCAGCTTCTCTTGTTCTGCTGGTGGGTGCATAAGGGTGCTGTCTTTGGCTGTAGGAGATCCTTAATGTTGTCACCTTTATGAGCCCCAGGGCTTTCCTAAGTCCTGCTCCGACATGTTTCCAGATGCTATTTCCACGACTGGAACATTCAGGGATGCGCAGTTTCCTGGTCCCAAGTATTTTTGCAGTGGTGTCCATCGTGGTCTGGCTGTATGTATTTGGACACCATGACCAGTAGATTTTGCCTTCCTGCACCCCCTGCACACTTGTAGTTTTGTTCGTCAAAACCCCTTTTCAGGGTCAGCCCAGAATTGACCCCCCAGTACTCCCCTCTGACGAGGGAGATGCAGTGTGCAGCCCTACAAGAGATGCTGCTGTTAGTGCCCACAGTGACTAGACTCCATCTCCCAGAGTCTGTCATGTTGGAGCTCTGCTCCATAAGCCGCTCCAACCGGCTCCAGCGCTCACGGTCGCTGGCCGCCCAAAGTCGGACTCATCAGTCAACGACTCTTTTGGTTTTCTTCTGGCCTTCCCGCCCAGATGCAGTGTTTAATCTGGCCGGTGCGGGGGGGGCGAAGTCCACGCACCAGCTATTCCCCTTACGGGTATTCCAACCGCCAGCCGCTGCTGGCGTCAATTTACGCGGTTTTCCCCCCGCCAATTTGTCTACAGCTCCAAACATTTTTGAAGTGTGCATGTTTCCCCCCACCTGTAGAAAAGTACAGGTCACAGGGAATAACGTACAACTCCATATCGATCGAACCTGCAGGTCTTTGGCACTGTAAACTTGCCGTTGAGGGGGGGTCCTTCCACACCTCCTCCTGCCGTTTAAGAGATTCAAGAGCCAATGAAACCGTTCTGTAGAGTGGAATGTGACAACCATGGTGTGACTTTGGTGAGTACGGGACGAAGTCGGGCATGGCTGTTAGGAATGGGTGTTTCAATTGAATCTCAGCTACTTTGCACAGCCCTCCATGTTTCCCCATGTGAAACAGTATGGGGTGAATAAAGACAAAGAGTTCCACTTACCTGCAGGTCCAGGTTTAAACAGCCAGAATAAAAGGGGGAAATCAATTCCACAGCCTCCTGCCGTTTTGACTTGTCAAAGTCGACGGCCCCATTGGCTGAATAAAATCCCGCCCGGAGAGTGTGTTGGTCCGGCGCTGTACCAAAAGTGAGGCACAGTGATCCCAAAGTAAGGGGCTTGTGCCTTCGGAGTCTGCTGCTGGCTACGTGAAGAACTTTGCGGTCCTGCCCAGTGTCATATCGCTTTACACGCAGCGCTTGTGGACACTATTTTGTCCAGCTTCCCTCCCCTGTGCAAAAAACAGTTTGAAAACGCGACCTGCAGGTAAGGTTTCACTTACTCTGCGGGGGAACGCTCCCCCCCGCCTGCTGTTTTTACACAAGTGGGGGAAGCTGGATGACAATATGCGTCCACAAGTGCTGCGAGTAGAAGCTCATGTGACTGGGGAGGACCGCGAATTTTTTGGAGCCAGCAGCAGCTGACAGCATGAGCCCAGCAAGTGGGATCAGCTGTGCCGAATTTTATTCTGCCACATTAATGGAATTGCTTCTCATTGTTGCTTTGCTGTCCAATTGATTTCAATGCCTTTTATTCTGGCTGTATACAATGATGAGATAAGATGGACATCTTTGTGTAATTCCACCTTTATGCACATTGATCTCCTTCTGAAGTAGCTGAGATTCAATTGAAACAAGTAATTCCTATCATCCATTCCCGGAATTTCTGTTCATATTGTCAAAGTCATTGTTGTTGTCACATTCCACTCTAAAGATTTGTTTCATCTGCTCTTTAATCTCTTAGACAGCATGGTGGCCCAGCTTCGTCAATCTGTTGACCAGATTACACACCAAAGACCCGGTTCGATCTGGAGCCGGAGCTTTGTACAAATCAAAACGGACCTGGTGGGTTTTCGCCAGGTGACTGGTTTCCTCTCACACTTCAAAAATTTACGGTTTGGAGGCCTGATTGGTAAATGATACTGCGGTCTGTTATTGTTGTACTAGTATATGTTCTCACAGGTTGGCGAAACTTGCACAAGACAAAGAAGCCTTTTTCAGCGCGGCGACAAAGCTGGCGGGGTAAACCCGCGGAATTTCGGACGCCATTGCAGACGGCCGGTTTTCAGGAATATAGCCGTAAGGTGGGGAAGATGCTAGAGTCAATTATAAAAGATGAAATAGCGACACATTTGAATAGCAGAAACAGGATCGAGTGTGAGTCAGTCGAATGGATTTACGAAGGGGAAATCAGGCTTGACTAATCTTCTGGAATTTTTTGAGGATGTAACTAGGAAAATGGACAAGGGAGAGCCAGTGGATGTTGCCAGTGGACTTTCAGAACACATTTGATAAGGTCCCACATAGGCGAATAGTGGGAAAAATTAGGGCACATGGTATTGGGGGTAGAGTGCTGACATGGATAGAAAATTGGTTGACAGACAGGAAACAAAGAGTAGGGATTAACGGGTCCCTTTCGGAATGGCAGGCAGTGACTAGTGGGGTACCGCACGGCTCGGTGCTGGGACCGCAGCTATTTACAATATACATCAATGATTTAGATGAAGGGATTCAAAGTAACAGTAGCAAGTTTGCAGATAACACAAAACTGGGTGGCAGTGTGAACTGTGAGGAGGATGCTATGAGAATGCAGGGTGACTTAGACAGGTTGGGTGAGTGGGCAGGTGCATGGCAGATGCTGTTTAATGTGGATAAATGTGAGGTTATCCACTTTGGTAGCAAAAATAGGAAGGCAGATTATTATCTAAATGGTGCCAAGTTGGGAAAAGGGGAAGTACAACGGGATTTGGGGGTCCTTGTTCATCAGTCAATGAAAGTAAGTATGCAAGTACAGCAGGCAGTGAAGAAAGTGAATGGCATGTTAGCCTTTATAACAAGAGCAAATATAGGAGCAAAGAGATCCTTCTGCAGTTGTATAGGGTCCCAGTGAGACCACACCTGGAGTATTGTGTGCAGTTTTGGTCACCTAATTTGAGGAAGGGCACTCTTGCTATTGAGGGAGTGCAGCGTAGGTTTACAAGGTTAATTCCCGGGATGGCACGACTGTCATATGCTGAGAGAATGGAGTGGCTGGGCTTGTATACTCTGGAGTTTCGAAGGATGAGAGGATATCTTATTTAAGTATATAAGACTATTAAGGGTTTGGACACGCTAGAGGCAGGAAACATGTTCCTGAAATTGGTGGAGTCCAGAACCAGGGGCCACAGTTTATGAATAAGGGGTAAGCCATTTAGAACAGAGACGAGGAAACGCCTTTTCCTCACAGAGAGTTGTGAATGTGGAATTCTCTGCCTCAGAAGGCAGTGGAGGCCGGTTTTCTGGATACTTTCAAGAGAGAGCTAGATAGGACTCTTAAAGATAGACGAGTCAGTGGATATGGGGAGAAGGCAAGAATTGATTGGGGATGATCAGCTATGATCACATTGAACAGTGGTGCTGGCTCGAAGGGCCGAATGGCCTACTCCTACACCTATTGTCTATTGTCCATTGTGAGCTGCACAATCAACCCTGTGTCATGAGTAAGAAATTCAACTATGAATAACAACAAAAAAATAAAAACACCCTTCCAACTTAATGCTGGAATTGTGTTGGCGTTGGATACTGTGCTCTGTTTCAATATCTCTTTGCAAATTTGGAGATTCCAACGTTTAGCCGCGAATCTAAAATAAACAACACGGGATTCTCAGATCTGGTGTCAATGGAGTTGATCTAGAAGACCAGAGATCTGATTGCTGCAAGGACCTGAAGAAGGATTCCAATCTGTTCTTACTTGTAATCAATCTAATTTTTGGTCACTACAAACTCCAGTGCTATCTTATGTGATTCAACTTTTGATTCTGATCACATAAGAAAATGAAAAGGTAAGAAATCACTTCCATAACATTTCCCTAAAATACTATTTGACATTGTAAATGCAAACACATTCTGAGTGTTAGATTAGCTGGCAAAAACTACTGGGAAATGCAATAAATTAATGAATGTTTTCTAGTATATTTTTTATTTGTTGTAAAGTGGAAATGGTCAAATTGTTCTGAATGTTTCCATGAGAAGTGAAAACAAAGCAGTTGGCTTTATGCAAATAGTACTCATTAATACTTGATCACAGTAAAAAGATTGATGCAAAAACAAAGAGTCCATGCTAGGATGCAGTCGTATGAAGGAAGAAAATGGGAGGAAATAAAAGTATAAAAGAAGTTTGCATTCTGTACATCTTTGAAAGAGAAATAGGATGCCAGAAAGGGATTGATGATGCAGTTGGCAACACTATAAAAAAAAATCAGTAGCGTGATTAAAGTTTAATCTGGTATTCTAAATCCAGACATTTTGCACATGAAAGGTTCAACTAACCACTTCAAGGAACACTAAAAATAAACAAGGGATCAAAACAGGGATAATTCAGCAGAATATCCTGAATGTCTCAGAAAACGTTCAAGGGAAATGCCTTATATCTACATCAATACTTTTATTCCTTTGGACATGTATATATTAAATGCAGCAATAGAGAGTGTTGGAACTTGTATGATTTTTATTTAATCCAAATTAAAATCAAAAGTCAAAAGTTAAGAATGTTCATGGCTATATTTAAGAGGGAATTAGATGTGGCCCTTGTGGCTAAAGGGATCAGGGGGTTTGGAGAGAAGGCAGGTACAGGATACTGAGTTGGATGATCAGCCATCATCATATTGAATGGCGGTGCCGGCTCTAAGGGCCGAATGGCCTACTCCTGCACCTATTTTCTATGTTTCTATGTTTCTATGTCATGGCTGTTTATCATATTTTCCAGAAATCAGCATTGAAATGTACTTTTTACAGCATTGCAGACTCATTAATGGAATAACACAGAATAAATATTCAATAATCAATAATACGATACGATAGAACTTTATTCATCCCTGGAGGGAAATTGGTCTGCCACCATTCATAACACACAAGGTACACGAAAACTTGAATTAAAATTAAATTAATAGTGAAAACAAAAAGAGAAAGACAAGCGACTGTTGGCTGTCTGTCGTGTGCACAGCGCCTTAACTGGAACAAACAAACGAACAAACGCAGACTTATCCCCTGGGCAGAGGATTCCAAACTAGAGTGTCCCCCACACCGGGTCCTCCTTTGTTCCCCCACGGTCCAATAATGGGTCCTCCATTGTTCTTCATGCGGTCCCCCCCGCCGGGTCCCACCCATGTCGGGTCTCTATTGTCTTCCCCTCCTCACCCTCCCCCCCCCCCCCCCCCCCCCAATAAATTAATCAGTGATACCAGGTAACCAGCCCATGATAGAGCAAAAACAGAAATCTGCAGTGCAAACAAAACAAGGTCAATAATAGATCATAGTTGGTAAGGTATGGTAATTGTTACAGTGTTTGAGGGCCTGGTAGCTGCCAGGAAGAAACTAGTTGAACTCTGGAGGTCATAGTTTTCAGGTTCCTGTATCTTCTCCCCGATGGTAGTAGTGAGATGAGAGTGTTGCAGGGCAGTGTGTGTCTTTGATGATATTAGCTGCCTCTTTGATGCAGCACCCCCTGTGGATCACTTTGATGGTGGGGTGGTCAGTACCCATGACGGACCTAGCAATGTCTACCACTTTCTGCAGACTGCTTGGTTCTGAGCATTTGAGTTACCGAACCAGCCATGATGTAACCGTACGAGTCCGGAGCGGGTGGAGCGGTGGAGGAGCGCTGCTGCTGCTGCTGTTGTTGTTGCTGCTGCTGCTGCTGCTGCTGCTGCTGCTACCGGAGAGTCGGAGGCTCCAACGACGGGTCTGTGGACGACGGCACCGGGAGCCCACGGCTCCCT